>NC_057797.1:312256287-312318101 GCF_018294505.1 Triticum aestivum
TCTCCCTCGCTCTCTCTCTCACACGGCCGAACACCACCGTCGCCGCCGTTCGCCACAGCAGCCGTCTCCGGCCACCCCTCGCTCCCCCGACTAGCTCAGAAGCTCCGCCACGACCCCCTCTTCCTCCCCACCGCTCCACGGGTCCCCGGAAGCCCTGCATCGCCGCCACGTCGCCGTTCCCCTCTTCGGGCTCCGACCATCGTCGCCGTCGAATTCGTCGTCTCCAGCGCGTCCCCGAGCCCGCTAACCATCCCTGCAGCTCCGCGGTGAGCCCCCGGATCGTTTCCCCCTTCTCCCCTGGTCTCTTCCGACCTCTAGGCCGTAGCCCCACCTTGGCCGAGAGCTCCACGCCACCGGCGATGTCGCCGTCGTGGCCACGGTCACCGTAGCACCCAACCGAGCACACTATCGTGCTCCACACCTCACTAGGAGCACGCAGCACGCACTAACGCCTCCCCAAACCCCCTGCAACACCGATCCCGACCGCACCCGAACTCCGGCGGCCGCAGCCGAGCTCGCCGCCGTCGACTCCGGCCACCCCAGGCCCAGCCACGGCCACCGTTCGACGCGCGGGAGCAAGGGCTCTCCAACGAGCCCAAGCACGACCTCGCCCGTGCCCTGTAGCGCGATCCCGCGTCGCGCCGCCGTCTCGGGCCTCGCCGGCGTCACGTCGCCGGTGGGTTTGACCCACTTTGACCACGGCAGGAACCCCCCCTGAGTCCCTGACAGGTGGGCCCAGCCCTGTAGCTAATTAGGATTAGTGCTAACCACTAATGGTTAACCCCCTGACACTGACAGTGGGCCCCCAGCGCCACTAACCCCTAATTAGGATTAAACTAACCCTGTTTAACCCCCCTGTCACTGACGTGTGGACCCCACACGTCAGGTTTGACCCCAGCCAGCCGTAGTTGACCACTGACGTCATGCTGACGTCATGCTGGTGCAATAATTATAATTTCTGGATTTAATCTAACTCAGGAAATTCCAGAATATTATTTAAACTTCAAAAATTCATAACTTTTATTCTGTAACTCCAAATTGGACAAATTATATATGAAAAATGATCAGAAAAATCCAATCTATCCATCTGTTCTATTTTCATGCATGATCAAACAAGTTAAATTAATGTTTTAAGCAGAACAAGGAAAAGCACTTAAAGAGGCCATGTTTGAGTTTGAAATTTGAATCTTTGATTCAAATTTGTTCAAACCCTTCTGGTTTTAGTTGCATTAGTCCAACACACTCATATTGCCATGTTTCATGCATGCATCATATTGTCGCATATTGTTTGGTGATGTTTGTGCATCGCTGTCCCTTACGACAGGTTCTGCCTCCGAGGAGTACCGTGATTACCCTAACGAAGAACCCTATCAGTGCATCGAACCATCAGGCAAGCAACCAACCATTTGATCATATCGATACAATCCCATGTTCTCGCTCCTGCTCTCTTTTACTGCATTAAGACAACGCGTTTCAAACTGTTGTGTGCTACGGTAGCTGAACCCATTTCCTCTGCATGACCTGTCATTGCCACAGTAACTAGATGAAACCCACTAGCATGTGTAGGAGTTGATTGAGCCATATGTATGTGTTGTTCCTACCCTGCTATGCCTGCTATGCTTAGAGTCGTGTCAGGTCTGGTTCATCTGGGTGATGGCTAGAGTGAAATGATTATGTCGGTAATGAGAGTGGTGTGGTGAACACGATTTGGTAAAGGTATCGATGAGAGGCCATGTAGGAGTACATGGTGGGTTGTTTCATTGAAGCCGACCTTAAGCACTGAGATCTGTATGTGTGATTTAAGATACAGCTACGACCATGCATTGGGCCCTGAAATATGACCCCGCTCGACTTCTTATTCACCCTAGCTCTCTGTCCAGGAGTTGCAAGTAGTTTCTGGTGTTTGTAGCCTACTGGAGGCCGTGGACAGCGCTGACCGTAGGGGTGGGCTGTGATGCGGTAGGTACGTGGCCGGGTGTACCGAATACCCGTTAGGTATCTCGGGAACCCTGTTCACATCGTTCGGGGCCGTATGGGAAACCTCGGCCGGACTCCCTGCGGATGGAACCTGAATAGGCGATAAACCTGGACTAGAGGCTTAAGTGTTTAGGTAGGTCGTGGTCTACACCCGCGTCGGCTTTCGCTTGAAGTCTGCCGAGCACATGTCGTGTGCAGACGCTAAGTGGTGGAAACATGTATGAAGAAGTACACCCTGCAGGGTTAACATGATCTATTCGAATAGCCGCGTCCGCGGTAAAGGACTACTTGGTTGCCTATACAGTTCATAGACAAGTAAATGGAAACTACTAAAAGCCTCAAGATAAGTGTGAGTGCCGAGGATGGCTCTTCCGTAGGAAGACGGAGGTGGATCCTCGGTAGTGTATTGAAGTGGTGAGTAGTGGACTCGTGTGCGCAAAACCATTTCAAGTTGGAGTATCGTAGGATAGCCTAGCCAAGAGTCAAAGCTGGCTTGCTGCAATAACTCCACCAACCCTTCTTGATACTATGCATGTATGTAGGATCTGATGTAAGTCTTGCTGAGTACCTTTGTACTCATGTTGCTATAATCTACATTTTTTACAGAAGACGCTGCAACCCCTTCTGATGGGTTCTATGTAGACGTTGACATCAACGAGTAGGCTAAAGACCCAGGTGGTGACCCTGAGCTTGTGATGGACCACGTAGTATAGCTAGGCTTTCCAAGCCTCTTTTATTTTACTAGTGTCTGTACTCAGACAATGTACTTCCGCTGCTGGTTTGTATGACTGTATGACTTGTATGTTGGGTCGTGAGACCCGTACCTTTGTGTATGTTATGTATGGCTCCCTGAGCCTTAAATAAAGTACTTATGCCGTAGAGTCATGTTGTGATGCTTCGTTGTATTTGCACATATCAAGCATATTGTGTGTATGATTGAAATGCTTGGTATGTGTGGGATCTGACTATCTAGTTGTTTATCTTTAGTAGCCTCTCTTACCGGGAAATGTCTCCTAGTGTTACCGCTGAGCCATGGTAGCTTGCTACTGCTCTGGAACACTTAGGCTGGCCGGCATGTGTCCTTCTTCGTTCCTGTGTCTGTCCCTTCGGGGAAATGTCACGCTTTGAGTACCGGAGTCCTGTTAGCCCGCTACAGCCCGGTTTACCGGAGTCCTGCTAGCCCAGTGCTACAGCCCGGACCCACTTGCTGATGACCGACACGTTTGAAGCTGGGTCATGGATGCCTGTCCCTGTAAGTCTGTGCCACTTTGGGTTTACGACTAGTCATGTCAGCCCGGGCTCCTTATCATATGGATGCTAGCGACACTATCATATACGTGAGCCAAAAGGCGCAAACGGTCCCGGGCAAAGGTAAGACGACACCCGTGGGAATACCGTGCGTGAGGCCGCAAAGTGATATGAGGTGTTACCGGCTAGATCGATGTGAAATCGAGTCGGGGTCCTGACAGTATGAAGGTATTGCATGAAGGTGTAGCTCGTGAACTATGTGCCGTTGTTAGTGATGATCCTTGCCAGAACACTAAAATGACACACCAATTCTTTCAAGAACTTGATAGCTAACTGAGCAGTCACCTTTCTCATGGCAGTCACTTCCGGCCACTATGTAAATTTGTCGATGGCAATGAACAATAATTCAAAGCCCCGATTCCTTGGGGGAAGGGGCCGAGGATATCGAGCCCCCAGACCGAAAATGACCATGATAGAGGGACTGTCTGAAGAGCTTGGGTAGGTAGGTGTATTCTCTTGGAATGGAACTGACATGCTTCACATTTCGTGACTAACTCAACCGCATCCTTGAGGGCTGTGGGCCAATAGAATCCTTGGCGGAATGCTTTCCCAACTAATGCCCTTGACCCAATGTGGGAACAGCACAGTCCTTTGTGAATCTCAGCCAGCAGTTCCTTTCCATCCTCCCGGCAAACACACTTCAATTTCACACCATTGGGCCTCCTGTACAGAGTGTCACCGACAAACTGATACATACTGGCCCTCCGGGCTACTCTTTCAGCTCCATCTTGGTTGCCAGGGATTTCTCCGGTTTGGAGGAAGTGGACAATGTGCCTTGCCCAATTTTTAGCCTGGGGATCGGTAACATGACTAGCGGCACCTCCTCTGCTGCGGGAGCACCAGCCTCATTTGCGGGGTCCATAGGCCCGGCTGGAGGGGGCGGTCCGGCAGGCTGTGAGTAGTTGTTTCCAGCAGGGTCTCTGCCAGGAGCGATGGCTACCGGGAGAGGCTTACCGTAGTCCAACTTTCTCCTCTTCCGGGCCATTGTGGCTGGTGATACAGAGGGTTGAGAGAGATGGAGAACAAAAGTTCCTGGTTCCATGGGATGCTTCTGCTGAACACACTTTGACAGGTGATCAGCTATGTTGTTTTCCACATGGGGTACGTGCTCTGTTTGCAACCCGTCAAAGTGCTCCTCCAGTCTCCTTACTTCCTCGATGTATGCTTCCATCAATGGGATTTGGTAATCACTGTTGAATCGTCTCACCACAAGCTATGAATCTCCTGGAATGATCAACTTCTTAATTCCAAATTCTGCTGCAATCCTGAGCCCGACAAGGAACCCTTCATACTCTGTTGTATTGTTGGTGGCTCCTTCGTAGACAAAGTGCATCTGGACGATGTACTTCAAGTGCTCTCCGGAGGGGGAAACAAGAAGCACGCCAGCCCCTGCACCTTGTAGGGAAAAAGCACCATCAAACTACATGACCCATTCTTGGGGTGATTCCTTACCAGGGATGGTTGTCCCTGTCCTTTCCTCATCAGGGGTTGGTGTCCATTCTGCAATAAACTCTGCCAATGCCCTGCTCTGAATAGTTGAAGTGCTCTCAAACTTCAAACCAAAGCTGGATAACTCCAAAGCCCATTCTACTATTCTGCCAGTTGCCTCATGGTTTTGGAGTATCCTTTCTAACGGAAAACGAGTAAAAACCGTGATCTCTTGGGCTTGTAAGTAGTGGTGTAGTTTCCTTGAGGCCATAATAAGACCAAAGATCAACTTTTGCATGCCAGAGTACCTCGATCTAGCCCCCTGTAACAAGGAGCTAATGAAGTACACTGGGCGATGCACCATTTTTTTCCTTACCATGTTCCCGGGGTTGTTTTCGTTGCCGTGCTCACTGCTGTCCTGATCCTTCTCTGACTCTGCTGTTCTCTGTTTAGTATTTGTCTCATCCACCTCTCGCTGCTCTAGACAGCCCGCACTGACCACCTAGTTGGTTGCTGCCAAGTATACCAACAATGATTCTTGGGGTTTCGGTGCAACCAAGGTGGGTACGGACAACATGAAGGCTTTTAACTCATGCAGAGCTGCATCCGCTTCCGAGTCCACTTCATAGGCTTGCCTTCTTCGAAAATTTGAAAAATGGCTGGGCACGCTCGACAGACTTGGAGATGAATCTGCTTAGTGTGGCAACACATCTTGTCAAGCGCCTCACATCTTTAACTATACTTGGCGCTTGGATCTGCTTGATGGCGTTGATCTTGTCGGGGTTGGCTTCGATCCCCCGATGGGACACGAAGAACCCAAGTACCTTGCTGGAGGGAACACCAAATACACACTTCTCTGGGTTAAGCTTTAGATTGATCTTGCACAGATTGGCAAATGTCTCATCCAAATCCTGGATAAGGCTGGCCTTATCCTTGGTTTTGACCACAATATCATCCATATAGGCTTCTATATTTTTGTGTAACTGTGGCTCAAAACCGATCTAGACTGCCCTTGCAAAAGTGGACCCGACACTCTTCAATCCGAAAGGCAGGCAGACAAAGCAGTACATACCACACGGAGTGATGAATGATGTCTTCTCTTCATCTTCCTTGGACATGAAGATCTAATGATATCCTGAGTATGCATCCAGAAAGGAGAGCAAATCACATCCCAAAGTAGAATCCACGATTTGGTCAGTGCGCGGCAAGGGAAATGGATCCTTCGGGCAAGCCTTCTTGAGGTCTGTGAAATCAATGCAAAGCCTCCACTTCCCATTAGCCTTCCGGGCCACTACTGGATTTGCTAACCATGTAGGATGCAGTACTCCTTTGACCAAACCAGCTGCCTCCAATTTCTTGATCTCTTCGGCAATGAACTACTACCTCTCCAAGGACTACTTCAATAATTTCTGCTTGATGGGTCGGGCATGTGGGCAGAAAAAAAGGTGGTGCTCAATTACCTCCCCGGGGACACCGGGGATATCAGATGGTTGCCATGCAAACACATCGAAATTCACCCGCAGGAAGGCAATGAGCACGCTTCCCTATTTGTCATCGAGGGTGGTGTTGATAGTGAAAGAACAATCAACACCGGCCAGCCCTGTCGGGACCTTCTTCACTTGGGGTGCAGCAACCTTGGATCTCTTGCTGTTGGAACCACCGGCACATCGTCAACGGGTGGAGTGCACTCGGAGGAGGCTCGCTTCCCGGACTCCTTGCCAGAGGTCCTACAATCTATCTTCTTTCCTTTGCTTTCCTTGGCAGGAACTATCGTCGATGCCGCTTCCGCCGCAACTGCATCCCGGTGCATCTTGTGCACACAGATAATTGCATCTTTCTCATTAGATGGGATAGTGAGGACTCGTAGTGGCCCATGCATTTTCAGGATGTTGTAAGTATAGTGGGATGCTGCCATGAACTTGGCCAGGGCTAGTCGTCTAAGAATCCCATTGTACGGCAGGGGTAGATCAACCACATCAAACACAATCTTCTTAGTCCGATAGTTCAATTCTCCCCCAAACGTCACCGGCAACGTAATCTTCCCCTTAGGATGACTCCTCCGGGATTATCTCCTTGAAACATGCCGGTGATCTCTAGATCTTCTTCCCCTATTCGAGGCTTGCTGATAACTGCTTGGGAAATCAGGTTCAACCCGACCCCGCCGTCCACTACCATCTTTGTAACCTTGAGGTTTCAAATTGTTGGGGAGACCAGCAACGGCAAGCACCCTACCGCAGTGGTGCGATCAGGGTGATCCTATTCGTCAAAGATGATAGGTGTGCGGGACCACTTGAGCGGTTTCCGGGCCTCTAGCGCTGGTTCCACATCATTGACCTCTTGTGCCCATCACTTGAGTTGGCGATGAGAGGTGTGAAAAGAGGCACCCCCATCAATGCAATGGGCTTCAATGACCTTCTGAAATTCTGCTCACTAGTTTCTTGTTCATCCCCTCCATCACCGGCATCATCACAGATTTCCTTCTCTTGGCCCCTGACGGGCTTCCCTTGGTTCCGAAAGGGTTTACCGGGGTGATTTGCTTCACAACCCCTGCCCTTGCCGCCAGCAGCATTCTGACCTTTCTCCTTATCACGCTTGTCGTACTCTGCCCTCTGCTTCTTGACGAGCTACTCAACCTGGTAACACTCTTGAAGGTCGTGGCCTTTGGTCTGGTGGATCTTGTAGTATGGCCCATCGCCTTTTCCATCTTTTTCGGTGGCAGCGTCTTCCCGGTAGGCAGCGCACGTGGCTGCTTCCTTGCTGGGGGCCTCAACCTTGGCCTTCTTGCCGGTACTAGGCATGCCCGATCATTCCATAGTCATTACTACCTTACCCCTCGGCTTCTTATTGCGCTTCTTGCCCTCCTTCTGACTAGTTGACTCATCTTCATCTTCTAAATCAACATTAATGCAATCTTATTTTCCGGGCAACTTCCTTCCTTCTTCCATCCTGGCACATTTATCCACCAGCGTATATAGTTCTTTCACAGTCTTGGGAAACCGCACGTTCATTTTGTAACGAATATGGCGGTTGCGCACACTTGACTGGAAAGCTGCTATAACGGCTGGCGGATGGATATTTGGAATATTCCTATGAACTTTACTGAATATCTACAAATACTTATGGAGGGTTTCTCCTTCCTTCTGCTAGAGAAGCTGCAGGTCGCTGGGCCTGCCAAGCTCTTTGTGGCCATCGCTGAAGGCACCAATGAACTCATGGCACAGGTCTGCCCATGACAAAATGGAGTTCTCCAGTAGGTGCATCAGCCAAGACCTCACATTCGAATTGCGGGCCAATGGGAAGTAGTTGGCGAACACCTTCTCATCCCTTCCCTCGGCAGCCTGAACAGCGATGGTGTAGATGCTTAGAAACTCTACCGGGTTTAGCCTCCCATCGTACTTCTTAGGTATCTCTGGCTTGAGCATGCGAACAGACGACCAACGGACTTTCTGTAGCTCTCATGTAAAGGCAGGGCAACTGACCTCGAAAGCTAGGCATCCGCCAACACCGAGCGCAGGCTCGTCGATGTTGAGGCCGTCGCACCCGTCGGTCTAGAGTGGGTCGTTGCGGCGCCATTCAGCGATGACGCGCGCGTCTCCCCACTACCTGTCTTCCGGGGTTCGACGTTGGCCTGGATGTGCTCGAGGGTCAGAAGAGGCCATCGAGACGTCGCTGGTATCCTGATTCTACCGCGCCCTCGCCGGTTGCCGTGGTGGGGACTTAATCGTGGGGACGGCCCCCTCTGTACGGCCAGTGGTGCGGGCGGTGGCTTTCACTTGGGGAGGTTGCGGTGGGCAAGCTCGTCGTGAGCCCCCAGCTTCGGCGATATCAAGCAGGCTTTGGATGGTGGCACAACACTCATCCATCTGCTCGGCTGCTGGCGGGAACCTCAGTAGTAGCTGAGCTCGTGACATGGCCTCCGTGGTTGTGCTTGGCATGGATGTCGATGATGTTGACCGCACCGTCGCCTGGCTCCGTATGGTGCCAGCGGCGGCGGAGGCACCATGCCCACGCTGCTATGGGACAACCACTGGGGCAACAAGGTATCGTGGTGGTGGTGCTCGAAGATCAGCGATCCCATTGAGAGCAGCGGCCTGGTTGGCTCGCCCGGGAGGAGGCTCATGCGCCGCGGCCGCTCGCGTGGTGTGGGCGACCGGAGGGCGATGGTTCGCCCCGAACCGAGCATCGTTGCTGCGGATGTGCTCGTCTGCGAGAGGAGGGGCGCGGACGGAGTGACCCCCTCGCTCGCACCTTGCAGAGCTCGACCGTCGAGACGCTGCTGATGTTGTTCTCCTCCGGTAGGTCCGGCCCCCGTGTCGGCCGCGGGGGAGGTGGTAATGGCACCACCTGGTCCACCCACTCCCCTAGCAGCGTCCATGTCCTCACGCGCCCCCATGTCCCCCGTGGCATTAGAGGTTGCAGACGGCGGAGCCTTCGAGGTGGATGGATGGGCTGAGGTACTAGATTTCTTCTTGGGCGCCATGGTCGATGACGCTGTTGAGGATGAAGATGACGTGCGATGTACACTTTCAGGTTCGCGCAAGCACTCCCCTACCTGGCGTGCCAAAGATGTCGCGGGATATCCGTGGCCACCTATGGGACCGGGTGGCCCCTTGCTGGTTTGGCAGGGGGACGACGCGTTGCACAAAGAGCAGACCAGTGTACGGCAGCACGGCAGACAACACACAAGCAATTTACCCAGGTTTCGGCTGTCGCGAGGCGTAATACCCTACTCCTGTTTGGTGGATTGATGGTGGAATGAACGTGGTGGTGTGTAGTACACTTGCTTGACAGGGTTTCCCCCGGGGCTGCAGCGACTACACGCATATGGCCGCTTAGGTTTGTGAACTCTCCAACCTTGTAACCCCTCCTACGAGTGCCATGGGCCTCCTTTTATAGATTAAGGGGTCACCACACTAGCAAAGTAGTCATTATCTGCTGATATGATAGCAAACAGTGCTATCATACCTAACTCTACGGGCTGACAGGGTGCATCAAATGCACCGCTTAGTGTCACATCACTAGTCACCTGGCAAGGCTTGCCGGGCTATCTTGCCAGCTCCGTGCCTGTTTCCTTGACACGTTGCAGGACGAGTGTCATTTATTAGCTTCTTCAGTAGGAAATGGCTGCCATGTGGCGAATGGCTGCCACTTGATCATCTTGCGGCTTGACACCGCACTGATTGACGACGTGGGTCGTGCTTGAGTGGTTGGTGGGGTGGTTGTTCTGCCCCCGCGATCCTCGGCAGACCTTGCCGGGGTGCCTCAGTTGCCCGCTTCTCACGGTGGTCTTGCCCCTTGCCGGGCTCGCCTGCCCGGCAAGGGAGGGCCTTCTCTTGCCGGTATCCTGCTCTTCTGGCTCGATCTTGGTCTCTCTGGACTACGTGTTGGTTCTTCAAATCCCTTGGTCCTTCAATCTCTGACTTGGGTCGGTGCTTCAATCTTGATCTTGTGCCAGTGCATAGTCTGGGCAATAGACCCAAGGTTTGTTGCACCGACAGAAACCCCGGGCCTGCCCCAAATGTGCTGCTGAGCGTCGTCGGGGTAGGGCCTAGTAAGTGCACATGCAAGGTTGTTGAAGGGATTGGCCCCTTAAGTTTTCTGTTGCTACTTCATCAACCTTGATTCCGGGCTAGTTTCCGGTTTTCCCACGCGTGGTGTAAAGCCAATAGTGGTGGGGCCGGTCCAGTGACCGCCCGTGAATGACTTTAACGCACGTGGTAGAAACTGCCAATTTACTCTTCCCACAGCGCACCCTTATCCTTAGGCATGTATGCAGCATGCATCGCGCGGAGTAGGTAATGGGGGCGCGTGGTGCGAGAGAGTACCTCGGGAAGGGCACGCTCGTCTTGAATTGGTGGAGGAGGATGATGGTGACCTGTGGATGGAGCAGCTGCCCTTCCCGGCCCGGACTATAAAAGGGAAGGGCAGAGAAGGGAAGAGTCACCCGCCTTAGCAATCCTCATCTCCTCATCTTCGGTTTCTGCAGGTCATGTTTGAGAAGGAAGCCTGGAGCCAGCGCTTGGGTCCTAGCTCAGGGCTTTTGTTGCCTCATGCCGGTGCTGATGCTTGGGGAGTGAGTCTGGTCCTTGGCGTGGCGAGTCTTTTGGTATCTTCGATGCTCGTCCGGGAGGAGGGGCCGGGGATCATTGGTAATCCCAGCACGGCCCCTTCCGGAGTTCTTGGGGCCGACGTCGATGAGAGGCATGCCTTCCTACCCGCCAAGGTTGGGCACGGCGAGGCTCGGGTCCCCTTCGTAGAGGAGCCGGGGGCAGGCGCCAAAGAAGGCGCCCCCTCCTAGTCCGCCAAAGCGACAGTAGCGCTGCATGCCCGTTGTGGGCAATGCCGTTACCGTTTCTGCTTTTTAGGAGGGGTGAAGGGCCTTGCTCGTCATCTTATCCAGCTCCTGGGTGCTTGCCACCTGCGAATCACGGTGGGTGACCGCCCCGCCGGTCCCTTCGTCGCCCGCCTTCTCCATGCGCTCCTTTTATTCTCCTTCCCCTCTTGTTCCAATATCCTGGGGAGGAGGAGCAGAGAAAGGAAAAGAGGGGTTACAGGGTACTTATCCTTTTCTAATCTTAAACTTGTAGGCAGTTGCCAAATTTTAATTCAAACAATGTAATCTCTCGAGTCCATCTCTGTGTTCTGTAATGCTTGTATTGTATCTGCATGTCAATGAAAGAGATAAACCTTGCCGAGAACCCGTGCATGTATTTGTCCATGCAGAGGTGGAGTGGTTCTTTACTGTAATTAAACGAGTTTTCCCCGTCAGGATATCCTGCCGGCACCCTTTTTGTCTGCCGGTGAACCATGTCTGTCGGGGAACAGACTGAGGTGCCAGCCCCCCGCCCACTTCCTTTTTACCAAGGGCCACTGCGACCATCCATGCCGAAGTAGTGTTCAAGCCAAGGATGGGAGCACCCTGGTTCCAAGAGAGCAGTGAGGTTTCTCTATGCACAAGTTATAGCTTACAGGACACTAATGGACAAGAGGTAAACTTATCTGTTTGGCTTGCCGAGATCACTGTGCCGTGCAATCTTCTCACCCCTTGTCGGAGTCAAGTTCACGGCAAGAACCTGCAACTCCATGTAGATGAGAATGAATGCAGGATGCAATCCTATGTATATGCATCTGCAAATGCTTATGCAGTGATCTGGGTGTGCTTGTGCATGCATGCGATCTCGATCGAGGGCCCCCACAACGCCTCTTTATTTTCTCTTGCACGGGGTCATCGCCCTGGCTTTGTACAAGGGGTTACATGCAACTGAGGCAAGGCCTATACAAAAGCGTGGCTGCCGGGGAGTGCCCGACAGCCTCTCACCTCTCAGGTAGTACTTACATAGATGCCCAATATTCCACTAGTTTTGCAACTATGTGCCATCCCCGGTCTCCAAACGGACTGCGTCAGGTCTGGTGACTTCCCACTTCGGTGACACCTTGTTTGTACCCTTGGCGGACTGAATGCGCCTAACGACAAGTTCACCTTCCTCAAAACACCGGGCGTGAACCCTGCAGTTATGATAGCGATGCAAGGCTTGCTGGTAGCGTGCAGCACGTGTAGCAGCCCAGAGACGGTTCTCCTTGAGTAGGGGTGCTGGTCTTGCGCTAGTGTGACGCCCCAAGACCGATGCTCTAGTTGCCTTCCATTTATTTTAGTTGTTGCCGTGTGATTATTATGTTTGTTGCATTATCATAATTGTTTTGCATATTTTATTCCTCTATGTTGATGCCACGATCATGTTGAGTGCTTTGTCATACTTTGCTCTTTGCATCATGTTCTTCATCCGTTATATTGTATTGCCATGCCTACCTCTTGTCATATTGCTTTTGGTGATTCATGTTGTTGCCACGAGCATCACGTGCATTATACTCATCCTTATGTTACATGTTACATCATGTTGTCTGTGCATCAGCCCTTGCTATCTCTCTCTCAAGCCATGGCCATGTATCATCACCTCTCCCTTCCTTCTTCCCTCATGTTTTTGCAACTGACATTATTCCCTCCTCCATTAATGTTCATTTATTTCCTGATGATCTTACTCCATGCCTTGTACCTCTCTGTGAAATATCATCCATTTTGGAGTTGTTTTGATTGGGTTAAAAAATGGCTCAAGTTTGAATTTAATTCAAACTTGAATTATTTTTCTATCTATAAAATTGCCAAGCCAATTTATTTCAAATAGTGCATAATTCCAATGTCTTGGGGACATTTTTATATCTCCCATACCCCATCTTTTACCATTGTGATTTCCTGTTTATTTTCTATCTAAGGAAAATGAAAAAAAGGAAAAGGGCAGCAGCAGCTCAGCACAGCAGAGAGCAGCCCAGCAGACCCACAACCCAATTCCATACCCTGGTAAAATTCCCATGCGGCCACTATTTAACCCTTCCCCGGACCCACGTGTCATTCTATCTTCCCCCTCCTATTCTTCCACCTCACGCCCTCCCTCTCTCTCACAGTAACTCTGCAACCCACGCATGCCATGGAAACCGTGGCTGAGCTAGCTGCGCCTGCACCCCTATTTAACCCCTCTTGGCGTCTGAGACCTCCTAGGGTTTCCCTCCCTTTCCTCCGCCACCACCACAAGTCAGTTTACCATCAGAGACGTTTCCCCATCGTTCCCGAGCGAGATAGAGAGCGCGAGGTCGATGTCGGCGTTCCTCCGGAGGATCCAGACGCATCCTCAGTGTACATCCTCTTCCCCTACGTCGTCTACATCGCCTGCGACCACCACGGCGACACGGGACGTCAAGACGGCGTCGCTGGCATCCACTTCTTCCCCAACGGACGCCACACCCTCTCTATCGTTTCGGGTCGGCTCCTATGGCCTCTCGTCAATCCTGGCGCACCGCATGCCTGTAGTGAGCACGCTCTTCCCACGCACCACTCCCCCTCTCGTTTCCCCTTTGTCTCGGGCGATTCGACCGGAGCCCGAGGCATGTTGGCCATGGCATGGTCTCCGGCGAAGTTTTGGTGACTCTCTCCTCGGGTGTTGGCACTTTTAGGCCCACAGGTTTCTGTAGATGTGTTCTAGTTCGAGAATCCTCTCGTTTGCCTGCTCTAGCCGATCCACCGTAGCAGCCTGAGGCGCACCACCGCAGAACCCTGTCGTCGATGAGGAATCAGTCCACTTCCAGTTGCATGCTTGGTACGAATGGGTTCGCCCCATTGGGTAGCTTCCGTTCGCACCCTCCGTCACGTGTTTTGGTTCCCGGAACAGCTTCGACGAGCTCCTCCGCCGCTCTCTGTGCACAGCGCCACCTCCTCTGTTTTTCTCTGCTTCAGCACGCACACGACATCGGCGAGCAGCAGCCGCTCATCCCCGCCTTGCGCATCCACACCTACACCCTCGCCTCGTTGCTTCACCGCACGCACCCTGGCACGTTTCTGTACCCCCACCGGTCCTCTTCAACCACAGCAGGGGTTGCTGCTGGCTCCCATCGCCGGCGAGTCCCCGTGCACGCGCTTCAGTTTTGGTCCTAGTCATGATGCGCACATGCGTTATCTTCTGCCGATCCCCCTTTGCATCACGAACACATAGCTAGCCCAGTGGCTAGAGTAGCCACTATCCATCTGAGGGGTCTGGGTTTTGACTCCCAGGCGCTCCAATTTTTGCTCTATTTTCCTTTACTATTGCACATACACACCCATAGCCGGTTGGGCCCGTTTCCACTTCTGGGTCGCTGCACTCTAATGCTTCTGGCCCGTGCATGTTTTTTCCTCTGCCTGTGCATTTCGTTATATTCCAGTGCATGTATAATTACCGAAATGCCACTGTTTTGCATTGTTAATAACTATATAGGCTTGCATCCAAATTAAACAAACTATATATGTAAAATGCTTAGAATTTTATCTAGTTCCACATTATGCAACTTTCATCCATGTTAATAATGTTTAAACTTTTTGTTTGAATTAATTTGCATAAATGACATGTTAAAATGGTTTATTTCATAACTATTTAACCGTAGTTCCGAATTAAATAAGCTTTATATGTAAATGGGGTGAAAAATCCAAAGTTTAACTTGGTGCACTTTATTTTGATGTTTAACAACTTTAAAATATGGTTTAGGTCAGAACAGTACCAACTTTGAAATATGCATATGGGGATTTTTTTGGAATTGTTGTTTATTATTTCCGGCCTCATTTAAACTTGCCTAGATAGGTGTTTAATTAACATTTAATCTTGTCTTGTTCCTAAATGAGAGCAAACTAAACAACTTGAATGTGGTGTTTCGTCAATATGTAACTCATTGCATATTGAGCTCCACTTAATTTGTAGAATTGCTTGTTGCACTTTGCCATGCCATGGCTCATTAAACCAGACATGCATCATACTTGGTTGTGCATCATGCCATGTTTATGTGTTGTGTGTTTATTGTGTTGTTTGCTTCTTTCCGGTTGTGCTGATTCTCGATAGTTCCTGTTTCATTACAATCATGAGGATTCGTTCGACTATGTGGGTTCGTCTTCTTCATGGACTGGATCTTCTTCCTAGTGGGATTTTAGGCAAGATGGCTGTCACCCTGGATCTCACTACTCTCTTTGCTTTGCTAGTCGTCTCGATGCTATCGCTATGTCGCGCTACCTACCACTTGTTTGACAAGCCTCCCAAATTACCATGATAGCCTTTAACCTTTTCCACCATCCTAGCAAACCATTGTTTGGCTATGTTACCGCTTTGCTCATCACCTCTTATAGTGTTGCTAGTTGTAGCTGTAGTTGCAGGTTGTTCCATGTTGGGACATGGATATCATGGGATATCATAATATCTCTTATTTAATTAATGCACATATATACTTGGTAAAGGGTGAAAGGCTTAGCCTTTTGCCTGGTGTTTTGTTCCACTCTTAGCTCCTTAGTTTCGGTCATACAGCTTCGAATAAAACCCTTCCAGCAAGGCCCAACATTGGTTTTACCTTTTGCTCAAAATAATAACTAAACATGATAATACACTTGACGCATAGGGAGATAGCGCTACCCGATGTTCGTTATCCAACCTAATACATGGCAGGCCAGTGCTGATGGTGTTGGTCCCAAACTACCCGGGGCAACCTGGGTTATTTTCTTTGGCACCTATACGCGTAGCTCATCCGTCGTCGCCTAAGATGAGATACGCGGATCTACTATTAGGGTGTCGGCAAGTCGGTAGGTGAAAGTGCTAGTTATCGACTAGAGGGGGGTGAATAGGCGATTTTTATGAAAGTCTTCAAAAAACGGGGGCTTTGAAGACAAACAATAGAAATTAACCTATAGATATGCAGAGGAAGGTAGACTAGACTAGACAGGCCATAGTCAAGTAAGCAATGAAGTGAAAGTTCGAAGAATATCAACAGCTAGATAGTATGGATCAGGATGGAAGATAGTATGAAGCCAAACAATAAATAGTCTTCACTCTGTGAAGTCAATTAGATCATACATGCAAGCAATGACTTCACGAAGACAAACTGTAAAGTAATGGGAAGTGAAGGATAGAACTAGTAGCTTGGTGAAGACAAGGATTTCGTATACTAGTTCTAGTTGCTGAGACAACTGTACGTCTAGTTAGGGAGGCTGAGATTTAACTCAGAAGACCGCGTCTTCACCTTATTCCCCTTGAGCTAAGAACACACAGTCCTTGCCCAATTACTCTAGTAAGTCTTTAAGGTAGACTCCCAAACCTTCACAAACTTCGTTCACCGGCAATCCACAATGACTCTTGGATGCTCAGAACGCGATGCCTAACTGGCTGGAGGATTCACAGTACTCAAGTGTAACAAGTCTTCAGATCACGCGGGCAGAAAGACTTCAGTGATGCCTAACACTCTTTGGCTCTGGGTATTTTGGGCTTTGTCCTCGCAAGGATCTCTCTCTCAAATACTTCGGAGGTGGGTTGCTCTCAAACGACAAAAGCCGTGCACTAACTCTGAGTAGCCACCAATTTATGGTGTAGGGGTGGGCTATTTATAGCCAGGAGGCAAGCCGACCTGATTTTTCCAAAATGACCCTGGGTCACTAAGGAACTGACACATGTCCAATGGTCAGATTTCAAACACGTGTGGTAGGTTGACTTGGGCTACAAGTAAAGCTGACTCATCAAAGACATAGGATTTAGTTGAGCATCACTTCAGTCACTCTGAGTTTGTTCACATGGACCCCACTTAACAGTACGGTGGTTCCTTTGAGTCAACAAAGAAGAAAAGGAAACTACGAAACAACTATGTATTCGCACTCCATAGTCTTCATGTGAATGTCTTCTCAAGTCATAATATTCACTGTGAATATCTTCACAGACCACCATTGTCTTCATTGTCTTCACACATTTTTAGGGGTCATCTCTGGTAGGAAAACCGAATCAATATGGGACTACTACTTGTGTTATCCTGCAATTGTTAGAAACACATTAGTCCCTCAACCAAGTTTGTCGTCAATACTCCAAAACCAACTAAGGGTAGCACTAGATGCACTTACAATCTCCCCCTTTTTGGTGATTGATGACAAACTGGTTGAAGTTTTCAACAGGGATAAAAGTATGTGAAAGTTTAAGGATTAAGGCATTGTCTTGATAAGTAGCAAAGGCTTGCCCTGAAGATGTGCATATAAGTAGCACTACAAGAAATATGTCAACTTGTGACCTTGATTATTGGTCACAAGGTCATTGTTTTTCATTTGCGACCTTCTTTTGACCAAAAAAGAAGGTTGAAAGCTGGCGGTCGTAAACTGAAATTAACGACCTTCTCTGTGAGAAGGTCGTGGACGTTTACGACCAAAATATGCCTATTGTTTTGTTTTGGTCACTAGCAGCATCCCCATGCCACGTAGGCATCCAACGTGGCAATCTGATGTGGCACAAGAATCAGCGCGGTCCAGTTCGGTTTTCTACATGGGCCTAGCCCAACAATTCGGCCTTTTTAATGTATTTTTTTCTTGTTAATTTTCACTAGCTACATGGGCTTGGGCCATTAATTCGGCCTTTTTTCAAAGATGCAGCCTTTTACAATCTACTGGTTTTTTATTTTCGTCCTCTTTTTGCCACTGGTTCCACCAGTCAGATTGGTGCCACTTGTCATGCTTATCACAAAATTGATCCCACACATCAAAAATTTCAAAATATGTCAAACAACCATTATAACTTGTCAGGTTTCCATTTCACGGGTATTCAAAGCACATACACAATCATTGTTTCGAACAGACCAGAGAGCAAATGAAATTTGTCCAAAACAATACTGCATTAATCTATTACAATTGTTATAGTATATTACAACCCAGATATGCCTACTACTGCCTACAACTACAACACATAATATGCTACTCTTTGCTGATATGCTTCACAGCTTCGGACATGGATTCGCGCTTCACCTGTGCAAAAAATAAGAATGAACATATAAGAATAAGAACGGGTACAGAACATCAAACAGTAGCCAATGAGGGATCCAATAACTTATAATCAAGAATTGACAGCAAATGCCATGTACATAAATAATATGACTAACACTAACCTGTATGTGTTCATGGAGTGGCTAAAATGTTCTCACTAGCTAGGAATTTTTTTGTTATATAATATACTGACATGTCCAACTCTCTAAATTGATCATAGAAATGAAAACTGTAAGAACAAGTTTTAGAATCCAGGCATGTCAAATTTTAAGCACCAGCAGAATAGATCTAACAAACCAGACCATGATCATCATGCGCATCAGGATTTATGGTTCTAGCAAAACAGTAAAGAGATGGACATACACGCATCAAGCATACCAGCTACTACATCACCATTCTCGTGACCACAGACATCACCATTCACTAATAATTCCCATTGGGAGATAAAACTATGCATCCAACAAGCTACAACAACAGGGAATGCAGAAAAATTTATGACCCTAGATGACGAATCAACTGGGTACATCTCAGTTTGAACAACCACGGCGAGACAACAACCGCATACTAATGCGGCGAATCAAATCTACACGCAGGAGCAGCACCGTTCATGGCAGCCACATGAGGTCGCGCAACATCCAGAACATGGCGCATGACAACAACAGACCTAGAGATCTAGGACGGAGGGAGGGGGAGCTTGCACTTGCGGATGCGGGCGGCCGGGTAACCGCACGAGGAGAAGGTGCTCTTCTGGAGGTGGAAGCTGCGGCGGCCGCAACAGATGCAGAATTGAAGAGGGTCCTCATGTAGCAGTAGCAGCAGCAGCATGAAGAATTGAAGACCGACCAACAGAGCATGCAATGCAAACAGAGAGGCATGAGGAAACTGAATCCAATCACATCAAATCAAATTGAGCTGCTGCACGTTGACCTTGAGGAAAACAAACCTCATCTCATGTCATCTCAGGGAAGAATAAGAAGAAGAAAAATATATGGCTGCTGCTCCATGACCATGACCTTGAATCGTTGCTGCTGCACCAGATCGAGGAAGAAGAAGACCAGCAAAAAAGCAATAACTAGCAATGCACAAGCATGAATTCATGGAAGGACGGATGCAAGGCCAAACATCCAGCATACTGTTTCTTAATGCCCCAACTACTTAAAAAACATGGTAGTTCTAACCATATTAAATTAAAGGACAAAGTGAAGTCATGATATTGAGAGTTCCATGTTATAAAGCTTTCTGTTTAGCATATCCTAAATCATAGTCTATCTACCAATATATGAACTCTTTAGTTTTCAGAACCGAGGCTCACATATTTGGGATGATTTGTACACTGTATTTTCAGTATTTTTTTACTTGAGACAAACTAAATGCTAACATCAGTGACAACAAGACTTGAACAGAAATATCTATTGAAGAAACACGTTTATAAGATAGAATGAAAATGATTTACACCACAACATATAGTTCACATGCACTGGAGCTAGAGACTACAGAACACACATAATCACACATATGCGAACAGGGTACTACTCCATAGTTCAGGTTACACTAATAAACAAAATTATACAAGCAACTAAACTAGTATCACAGATCTACAGAGTAGTACTAAACAACTAAAAATAAGTAGTAGAAGTAACTAGTACATGGAGCAAGTACTCCTTTCATTTACTTTAAACTGAGACGACTGAAAAGGAGTACTCCTTTCATTTAATTTACTTTAAACTGAGACTACTAAAAAGGAGAACTCCTCTCTTGAGAAGTTGATGTAAATGAAATCCAGGAGTATGTGAGAATATGGCCATCTTTATTTCTTTCTGTAAGCTTTATCTTCAGTGCCCTGTAATCACCAAAAGGCAATATCAGAAATTATTTGGTAGGCTAATAATATCAGAAAGCTTGGCAGTGACTGCAGATACCTGCAGTGTTCGGTCTTCCAGGCCTTCTTGTTGTTGCCGATACTGCACGAACATTAAGTAACAAACTAATCAGCATACAGAGAGTATAAATTTGACCTTGTAAATGAAATCTTCTGACATCAAATAGCTCCATTCTACAACTACACAGACCCTGGACTAACAGTCTTAAACACAACACTATCCATATTAAACAAAACCAGCGCCATTCTACACTGTTATGGTCTCGAGCTCATTGATAAATTACTATCCACACATGAGCCAAAGACACACACATCTTGGACAAGAGGAAACTAAAGTTCAACGACAAAGAGGATCTAGAGTTGTTCCCTGGCAGGCCCGACTCCAATCCCCTGTGCCCCGCGATCTGCAAACGTTCCCCTCCTAAGTTGTAAGATAAGCCCCATCGTACATATAGATGTAGCACAAATGCAGTAGTACCAGATCAAAAAGGGATGGCAACACTCGAATTAGGAAGCCTGATACATTTAAGGAACGAGTAGTATAGAGTCCTAATACAGTAAAGTGGATCAGCCTACTATTATTAGCAAGCAAAAAGGCTTAGCGCTGAAACTCTTGGCCTGACCATGGCATTGGCATTGGCCGATACAGTGCCAGCTATGGCCGTGGTGTGCATGCCACCGCATTGCCCAGCTTAAGTAGAAATGTACGGCCACACATCCTGTACGACTGCCTGCTCCGCCTCGCCTCTACGTGCTTTAGATCACAACACCTCCATGCACAACAATAACAACCAACGGCCAGTTAACTGTACAACATCGGATTTGCAAAATTGAAACTGAACAAGTATCTGGACGGGTGCTGCCATCAACAGCAAACAGCTGCAGCCGGGGGGAAAGGAGAAGCAAGGAGTCGAGGCGGGTGCCAATTGATCAATCTCACCGTCCCGAACGAGATCCCGGGCAAAGCGAATAAGACGGACGGCGGCGCACGTGCGCCGGATCTACCGAAAAGCTACTAGGGTTACATGCGGGGAGGGAGGGAGGCGGTTGCACGGACGAACCTGGCGGGAGCAGAGTGTGGACCTAGGCACGGTTGCCATGCATCCGTCGCTGGGCAGGCGGAATCAACAAGCGGTCGTGGTGGACCGCGTCGGCATCGCGCCGCAGAAGATATTGGCGTCGCTGGACAGACCCCGCAGACGGTGCCACGTGCTTCTCGATGATGGCGCCGACCTCACCGCCACCATCGCGCGCAAGGGTGTAGAGGTGGCCATGAGATGCGGGGAGGGGAGGGAGGGACAAGGTCGGCGGAAGTGGCTGAGGAGGACGGCGAGGTCAGCGGTGGGTTGGAGAGGACAGCGAGATCGGGAGGGGACGAGAGCGGGAGCAGTGCAGAAGTGAGAGGGAGCGGGGGCAGCGATGGGAAAAGGGAGCGGAGGCGAGGGGGCACCGGCGGATCTGGTCGTGGCCTGAGAAGGAGAAGGCCGAGTCGATCTGGGGCCTAGTAGGAAGACAAGAGGACGGGAGGGGAGGCGAGGGGGCGCCGGCGGCGAGGGAGAGGGAGAGTGGTAGGAGGTCACCGGTGGGTTGTGGTTGGTTGGGGAGATGAAGGCGGCGGCGATGGGTTTCGTTTCAGGGGAGACTGACGGGGTAGAGCTCCGCCGCAGGGAGGTGGCCAACGGGGTAATGGATCTAGGAGGGAGAAGGCGGCGGCTATTGGGAGAAGGGGGCTAGGGTTTCGTGGGTGGACGAGGATGAGAGGGATACAGGGTGATTCGGGAGGGGTGAGAGCGACGAGGGGGGTGTGGGCTGCCGTTGGATCAGGGCGCATCCGACGGTGCTTAAGGCATGATCCGCGTGAGCTGATTTTAGACCAATCAGAACAGAGTATCCTCTTTGATGATGTTAAGACCATTTAAATTGGTCGTAATCGATTGAAAATAAGATTTTGAATCATGTCTGCCATTTGACGACCTAAGAAATTTATAAAAATATAGAAATAAAATACCTTCGCATTGTGTCACCAAGTGTGACCTACTTTTCAGTAAAAATAACAAACTTTAAATATTGTTAATATCATTAAAAAAGTGTTCTAAGATATGATTTTTTTGTAAGAGACTCATTTTTTGAGTGTCTAGAATGATATTTTTATAAAGAATCTAGCAGATATTTGTTGCAAATTTGGAGCACATCAATATTATAATTCACAATCATAGCACATGTGGAGCACATCAAATGCTTGTTTAAGCTTATGTAGTTGTGTTTTTCTATTTGTTTCTCTTGTGTTTTTTGCACGAGGGTGCATTTTGGAATGGCATAGTTTGTTCAAATGATCTCATATTATGCACAAGGATGCATCATGGAATTACAAACAATGTTTCCTAAGGGAGTTTTCACTTTCATTGCACAAAAGAGCTATTTTCCATTTTTCGAGTGCCCCAAATGAGGTTTTTTGTGAAGGACCTACCAAATAATTATTGCAAAATTGGACCAAATAATTTTTATAAAATACTAGGCCATATTTAATGCACAATTGACCAAATGGTTGGGTGTAAAAAGTTTTATCCACCTCTGGTGAAAAAGACAAATTTCCGCTGATTCAGCTGGAAGCGGGTCAAATTTGAACTGCAGTTGCCTCATAGTTCGCTCTTTATTTTTCCCAAAAATCATTTCTAGGTACATAAGTATCTATTTAATCAGAGAAACATCAAAAGTTTTCCAAGATTCAACCACTAGCTAGGAACGGTCAAGCCCATCGTTTTGCCTGCATTTTGAAACGGGCATAAAAAATTTAAAAAAAATCAAAAAAATTGGAAAACCTTCGCATTGTGTCAATATATGTGACCAAGTTTCCAGGAAAAATAATAAACTGGTAATATGACAATTCTTTTAAAAAAGTGTTCTCAGAAATGAGCTATCGTGCGTGAAGATTCATGGCTATCAAGCCAAATGATCAATCTTATGGCCACATTCATGGCATAGTTTGTTCAAATGATCTCATATTGTGCACAAGGTTGAATCTTGGAATTCCAAATGATGTTGCCTAAGGGAGTTTTCATTTTCTTTGCACGGAAAATTCATTTTCCATTTTTCGAGTGCCCGAATGAGGTTTTTTTGTGAAGTACCTACCATATATTTGTTGCAAAATTGTACCAAATCAATTTTCTAAAATTCTAGGACATATTTGATGCAGAATTTACTAAAATGGTTGGGTGTAAAAAGTTTTGGTCCACCTCTGGTGAAAAAGACAAATTCCCGCCGATTCAGCAGGAAGCGGGTCAAATTTGAACTGCAGCTGCCTTATAGTTTGCTCTTTATTTTTTACAAAAATCATTTCTAGGTACATAAGTATCTATTTAATCAGAGAAACACCAAAAAAGTTCCAAGATTCAACCACTAGCTAGAAACGGTCATTCCCGCCATTTTGACCGCATTTTGAAACGGGCATAAAAAATTCAAAAAAAATCGAAAAATTGGAAAACCTTCGCATTGTGTCATTATATGTGGCCAAGTTCCCAGCAAAAATAATAAACTTGTAGTACGGCAATTATTTTAAAAAAGTGTTCTCAGAAATGAGCTATCATGCGTGAAGATTCATGGCTATCAAGCCAAATGATCAATCTTATGGCCACATTCATGGCATAGTTTGTTTAAATGACCTCATATCGTGCACAAGGGTGCATCTTGGAATGACAAACAATGTTGCCTAAGGAAGTTTTCATTTTCTTTGCACGAAAAATTCATTTTCCATTTTTCCAAGTGCCCAAAATGAGTTTTTTTGTGAAGGACCTACCATATATTTGTTGCAAAATTGGACCTAATCAATTTTATAAAATACTAGGCCATATATAATGCACAATTGACAAAATGTTTGGGTGTCAAAAGTTTTGATCCACCACTGGTGAAAAAGAGAAATTCCTGCCGATTCAGTAGGAAGCGAGTCAAATTTGAACTGCAGTTGCCTCATAGTTTGCTATTTATTTTTTCCAAAAATCATTTCTAGTTACATAAGTACCTATTTAATCATAAATACATGGTTTGGTGGCGATACGTCAAGGTTTGGACGGTGGCCGAGGGCTCCAACTCTAGAGCGCGTAAACTGGCATGCCCGCCGCATGGTCACCGCGTGACCGTGGCATTGCCATGTGTTCTGGGCGGCCTAGGCATGTCTAGTGGGTTGGGCACTCCCCAGGTAGGTGCTAGGAAGAAAATCACCCGATCGATGCTCAAACATGAATAAGCAACCAAGTGTTTGATTAGCGATACAGGAAATGCACATGGCTAATGTGTGTGAGCTTTGTCAGAGGATGATCAGTTACTAAGAAGACTGTCTTCAAAAATTTTAGCTCAAAAGGAGGAGCCTAGGTGGTACTTGCTTTGCAAACTTCCACACTGGACATAAATACGAATGTTGAAGCTCGGCTAAAAATAATGAATGGATTGAGCTGGCATTTGGTGGAGGATGGTTATTTGGGCATAGGAAAGCACTGTAGAAAATGGATACTATTTGGACATGCCAAAGTGGTACTTCCTTCACAAACTGTTGTTTTGAACAGAATAGGAAAATGAATATTTTTGAATTATTTTTGAACTAGGCAAGGAAGATTTTTTACATATTTGACGAAGATATGACCCAAAGAATTTATGAGATTTTTTGGGAATTTTGGGAATGATAGAAATATAGGCTGCTTCACAACCTAGGGCAAAAACTGCCACATTGACATGACACATAGGCAAAACTGATGAGGTGGCGCCTAGTCATAGCAACCCACCACAATTTACAAGGTTATGACAATCTATATTGGTTATGATCAGCTAGAAATAAGGCAGCAGACCAGTGCTATCTGCTTTATGACCATTTCGTGTAAGGAAATTACGACCTTTCTGACCAAAATGGTCGTTATAGTTTAGGGTTTGGAGCCCCCCGAACAACTTTTGACCAATTGGTCTAAAATGGTCATAGATCTATGACCAATTCTTCCAGGGTCACTGACAGAAGGTCACTAGTTGACATATTTCTTGTAGTGTAGTTTGCTTTTGAATGCAAATGCACATGGCATGTTTTACTTTGTGGAGATCCTCTTCAACTTATGAAGACAATTCATCATGCATATAAAGAGATAACGAAGATAGTGAAATGCATAATGAAAAATGGACGTCTGCGGAATGGCTTCATGCGGAATTTATCATCGCATCGCAAGGTAGTAGAAAAAGTTGCAGACGGCCATCGAGTTTAGGTGTTACAACTCAAAGAACCAAATGTTTCAAAAGACGAGAGTTGTGAAGACTTAGCAAAATATTGCAACCACCCATAAGGACCCGCTTGAAGACTATCAACTCATAAGCTTCTCCCCCTTTTGTCAGTAAGGACCAAAAAGGTTTGAAGACATAGTATCTACTAGTTCCCATCAGGAGTAGATGAAGGAGCAGGGTCGACATTGGAGTTAGGTGGTGCAGACGGGCCTGATGCAGTGTCGAGATGCAGTGTAGCCATGGTCGGTGAAGTGGCATCGTCTTCTTCATCGACGACTCTCGCAACAACAGTTATAGCCAAAGATGAACGCTCAGAATCTTCAATTGAGGGAGTGCGGCGCCAGCTTGCATTTTGTGCAGGCCTGGAATCAAACTTGAAGTCCTCGGTGAAGCCATCTTCGCGAAGATCGTCTTCAGGACAGAGCAGTGTGAGACTCTTCCAGGACCGCTGACAGGCTTCATGGGCAACAAACGAGTTCTTGGTGGCCAAGTTTCAAATGCGGTTGACATCCAACAAGATACTCTACATCTGACGCTTTAGCCAGTCGTGATGCTTATGCTGTTTCTGGTGCAAGGCCACAAGAACCTCTCGGTCATTGAGGACACGGGAATGATTCCGAGGCCTTTGGGCAACCGTACTTGTTATGGCTTCATTGTTGGCACGATGTGGCATTCTCATATTCTCAGTCAAAGGATCATTGGGGACAAGAATTCCCTCCATTGGTTGTGAGAAGCTTTGGTGTTTAGCATTCTGAAGATGTAGAGGCTTCTTGGCAGGCTCGAGGTAGATGGCTTCCATGAACATATCAACCTTAGGCAGAAAAACAAGATGGTTGCACGCTGAGCGCTGATAGTCAACAGTAGAATGGAGCTTGATATGACGCATCACCCATGGAGCATAGAATTTCAGGCCAAATAGATCAATCCTAGATGCAACGAGTTGTCTGATGAAGAAATCCTGGGTATTGAATCTGATGCCATTGATGATATAAAACACCAAAGTATTCATGGCTCCTTCAAGTTTGGCTTTAGAAGAATGTCCCTTGATTGGCCATAGAGTACGCCTCAGAATGTGGTATACTGTGTGGGGCAAGTACTCGAGGTCTTTCACAAAGAACTCTTTGGGGTATTCAGCATCTTGAGGCAATGGCTTCATCATACTGAGCATCTCACTCATATTTGGCTCGGGCCTCTGGAAGATACTCTGCAGTTCATCTCGACGACGCTGGCAACCAGGCTCATAGAACTCACCTGGAGTGGGCAGGGAAGTAAGCTCGATGATGTCTTGAGCTTTGCCTTCATGATGCATGAGGGAGTCCCGGATTAGGGGGTGTCCGGATAGCCGGACTATACCTTCGGCCGGACTCCTGGACTATGAAGATACAAGATTGAAGACTTCGTCCCAATCCGGAAGGGACTTTCCTTGGTGTGGAAGGTAAGCTTGGCGATACGGATATATAGATCTCCTACCATTGTAACCGACTCTGTGTAACCCTATCCCTCTCCGGTGTCTATATAAACCGGAGGGTCTTGGTCCGTAGGACGGACAACAATCATACCATAGGCTAGCTTCTAGGTTTAGCCTCTCTTATCTCGTGGTAGATCTACTCATGTACTACCCATATCATCAATACCAATCAAGCGGGACGTAGGGTTTTACCTCCATCAAGAGGGCCCGAACCTGGGTAAAACATTGTGTCCCATGCCTCCTGTTACCATCCGCCTAGACGCACAGTTCGGGACCCCCAACCCGAGATCCGCCGGTTTTGACATCGACATTGGTGCTTTCATTGAGACTTCCTCTGTGTCGTCACTTTTAGGCCTGATGGCTTCTCCGATCATCAACAGCGATGCAATCCAGGGTGAGACTTTTCTCCCTGGACAGATCTTCATATTCGGTGGCTTTGCACTGCGGGCCAATTCGCTTGGTCATCTGGGGCAGATCGAAAGCTACGCCGCTGGCCATCAGATCAGATTTGGAAGTTTGAACTACACGGCCGACATCCGCGGAGAGTTGATCTTCGACGGATTCGAGCCACAGCCGAGCGCGCCGAACTGTCACGATGGGCAGATCTAGCTCTACCGCCGAACAGTGCCCTGGAGGCGGCACCTGTGTCTGCTCCAACCCCTAGCTCGGAGCTGATCACACCAATCAAGGATGGGTGGTTAGACACCGCCTCGGGGGCTGCAATATCTATGGCGATCGAGCCGAACAACAGCCCTATTCTCTGCGAAGCCCGTGACTCTAAGGAGCCGGACTCCTCTCCTGACTCCGAGCCCTCCGCGCCCCTACCGATCGAACCCGATTGGGCGCCGATCATGGAGTTCACCACCGCGGACATCTTTCAGCACTCGCCCTTCGGCGATATTCTGAATTCACTAAAGTCTCTCTCTTTATCAGGAGATCCCTGGCCGGACTATGGTCAGCAAGGTTGGGATGCGTACGATGAAGAAATTCAAAGCCCACCCACCACCCACTTCGTAGCCACTGTCGATGATTTAACCGACATGCTCGACTTCGACTCTGAAGACATCGATGGTATGGACGCCGATGCAGGAGATGATCAAGAACCAGCGCCTATAGGGAACTAGAAAGCCACCTCGTCGTATGATATATACATGGTGGACACCCCAAAAGAAGGCAATGGCGATGGAACAGTGGAGGATGACCCCTCCAAGAAGCAGCCCAAGCGCCGGTGTCAGCGACGCCGCTCTAAATCCCGCCAAAGCAAAAAACGGTGATTCCAGCACGGGAGATAATAACACCCCGTACAGTGCCGAAGACAACCACCTCCAGCAAGATTCAACACAGGAGGATAGAGAAGCCAGCCCTCATGAGAGAGCATCCGACAGAGAGGTCGAGGACGATAATTATATGCCTCCCTCCAAAGACGAGGCAAGCCTCGACGACGACGAATTTGTCGTGCCGGAGGATCCCGTCGAACAAGAGCATTTCAAACGCAGGGTTATGGCCACAACGAGAAGCCTCAAGAAAAAACAGCAACAGCTTAGAGCTGATCAAGATTTGCTAGCCGATAGATGGACTAAAGTCCTTGCGGCCGAAGAGTATGAACTCGAACGCCCCTCCAAGAGCTACCAAAAGCACAAGTTGCTACCCCAATTAGAGGAGGAAGCGCCTAAACCTACATCACCAGCGCATGATGCGGCCAACCGGCCACCTCGTGGCCGCGACAGAGAGGCCTCTCGGCTCTGCACTCAAGCCGCACCCCGGCGCCGCTCAAAAAATACCAGGGCATGGGAATATGCGCCAGACCTGCGAGATATATTGGAGGACAAGGAGGCACGAGACGATACTCGTCATGCCGGATACAGTAAATCCGGCCGGGCCGAACATAGTAGACAAAGCTCGTTTGAGCTGCATCGTGACATAGCCCAATACAGAGGCGCCGCACACCCACTATGCTTCACAGATGAAGTAATGGATCATCAAATCCCAGAGGGTTTCAAACCCGTGAACATCGAATCATACGATGGCACAAAAGATCCTGTGGTATGGATCGAGGACTATCTCCTTCATATCCACATGGCCCGCGGTGATGACATACACGCCATCAAATACCTCCCACTCAAGCTTAAAGGACCAGCTCGGCATTGGCTTAACAGCTTGCCAACAGAATCAATTGGTTGTTGGGAGGACCTGGAAGCCGCATTCCTCGACAATTTCCACGGCACTTATGTGCGACCCCAGACGCCGAAGACCTAAGCCACATAATTCAGCAGCCAGAGGAATCGTCCAGACAATTCTGGACACGGTTCCTAACCAAGAAAAATCAAATCGTCGACTGTCCGGACGCAGAGGCCCTAGCAGCCTTCAAGCATAACATCCGTGATGAGTGGCTTGCACGGCACCTAGGACAGGAAAAGCCGAAATCTATGGCAGCCCTCACGACACTTATGACCCGCTTTTGCGCGGGAGAAGACAGCTGGCTAGCTCGCAGCAATAACATGACCAAGAGCCCTGGTAATCCGGATACCAAGGAAAGCAGTGGCAGGTCGCGTCGCAACAAGCAAAAGCGCCACATTAACGGCGACAATGCTGAGGATACGGCAGTTAATGCCGGATTCAGAGGCTCTAAACCCGGTCAGCAGAAAAAGCCATTTAAAAGAAATACTCCAGGCCCGTCCAGTTTGGACCGAATACTCGACCGCTCATGCCAGATACATGACACCCCCAAAAAACCAGCCAATCACACCAACAGGGATTGTTGGGTGTTCAAGCAGGCAGACAAGTTAAATGCTGAAAGCAGAGACAAGGGGCTGCATAGCGATGACGAGGAGAAGCCCCGGCCGCCGAACAACAATGGACAGAAAGGTTTTCCCCCACAAGTGCGGATGGTGAACATGATATACGCAACCCACGTCCCCAAGAGGGAGCGGAAGCATGCGCTAAGGGACGTATACGCGATGGAGCCAGTCGCCCCAAAGTTCAACCCATGGTCTTCCTGCCCAATCACTTTTGATCGAAGGGACCACCCCACTAGCATCCGTCATGGCGGATTCACCGCATTGGTTCTAGACCCAATTATTGACGGATTTCACCTCACTAGAGTCTTTATGGACGACGGCAGCAGCCTGAACCTGCTTTAGCAGGATACAGTGCGGAAAATGGGCATCGATCCCTCGAGGATTAAACCCACTAAAATGACCTTTAAAGGCGTCATACCATGTGTAGAGGCCAACTGTACAGGCTCAGTTACATTTGAAGTGGTCTTCGGATCTCCGGATAATTTCCGAAGCGAGGAGTTAATCTTCGACATAGTCCTGTTCCGCAGTGGCTATCACGCACTGCTCGGGCGAACCGCATTTGCTAAGTTCAATGCGGTGCCGCACTATGCATACCTCAAGCTCAAGATGCCAGGCCCTCGAGGAGTCATCACGGTCAATGGAAACACCGAACGCTCTCTCTGAACGGAGGAGCATACGGCGGCTATCGCAGTGGAAGTACAAAGCAGCCTCTCAAGGCAATTCTCTAGTCCGGCCATTAAACGTCTGGACACCGTCAAGCGTGCCCGGAGTAACCTACAACAAGGCCGCCTGGCACGTTCCGAGCAAGCGTAGCAATGTGGCCCCAACCCCAGCCCTCGCGAACTTGCGAAACCAGTGTTGCACATACATAACTACGCTCTGGAAATACCATGGGCACAAGGGGAGGGGCACCATCACGGCACACCCGAATCGCGGCTTAAACAGCACTAGGGGCTGCCGATTTCTTAATTTTCTCTTATTTTCAGGACTCCATTCTTCGGAAGGCTTGTCCGGCTGTACAATTGCCGCACAAATGATACAACCAGGGAAGTAGAAAGCTACGCCGCACTATGGAACTCTAAGGTGGTCTCTATAACAAGCAGTATACCTGTTTCACATACCATTCCGCAGCTCGCCCCTGGAAAGGACACGTTAAATAGTCCCATTTTTTGCTTATAGCACTATTTGTATCGTTCTGCTTTGATCGCAGCTTTTTAAATAAACAATGCATAGCTTCCGTCTATTATTGCATTACTCTTTTTTACGAATATATGTTCATTAATGACATGTGGCACCCGTACACTTTGGTACGGCCAATACGCCAGGGGCTTAAATACCCCACAATACGGTGTTAGAAGTCCGAACACTTTCACAAGTGAGGCACCCCGAACTTATAGCATTATATGCATCGGCTCCGAATCATGTCTTGGGTCAATAGTTGGGTTTGCCCGGCTCCTATGTTTTGGTACCTTACGTTCCATTATATCAGCTAAGGTAGCACTAGGAGAACTACTGCGATTGTGCCCCAGTTGAGCTGGGCTGAGCACCTCAGTAGAGAAAGCTAAAACTGACCGTCATGATGAGGCGAGAGCTGGTCGCTGTTCGAGAGGTTTTCGAGTCCCTAAAGACTTATGCCGCTTAGAGCGAGGAGTCGGCTTTGTCCGGCCTAGGCGTGGATAGCGGCCCGAACTCGGTCTTCCGAACACTAGGGGCTTCGCCGAAATTTAAAATGATAGAATTCTATGGCTAAGTGAGAGTTTTCAAGCATTATAGTCCGATTGCCTTGTTCGTTGTGTTGAGCGCCTCCCTCGAAGGACCCAAGAATGGGAAAAAGAGCGCTCATGTTTATCCCGAACACCCCAGCACTCGTGGCATGGGGGCAGAAGCCGACGACTCGCCATCTCTCAAATTTGATAAACGGCCGCACAAAAGGTAATATTTTAAATTCAAAAGCGTTGCTTAGCGCATATGAACAAGTTTTCAGCGTACAGGATCACAAATGCGAGTTTACTAAAAAATTACAACTTTGGAGCATTCATCCACTATAAGGCGGGCACCCTTCAGGACGCCCTCATAATACGCTTCCGGGACGCGATGCTCCTTGCTCGGCGGTGGCCCGTCCTTCACCAGCTTCTCCGCATCCATCTTGCCCCAGTGCACTTTAGCACGGGCAAGCGCCCTACGGGTACCTTCGATGCAGACAGAGCGCTTGATTACTTCAAGCCGTGGACAGGCATCCACCAGCCGCCTCACCAGCCTGAAGTAGCTCCCAGGAAGAGTCTCCCCAGGACAAAGCCGAACTATGAAGCCCTTTATGGCCTGTTCGGCCACCTTGTGGAGCTCGACCATTTGCTTCAGCTGGTCGATCAAAGGCACCAGATGTCTGGCCTCAACATACTGAGACCAGAACACCTTCTCCGTCGAGCTCCCCTCCTCAGCTCGGTAGTAGGTAGCGGCATCAGACGCACTGCGGGGCAAATCTGCGAATGCTCCTGGAGGGCTCCGGACTCGGGTAACTAACAAGTAATTCACTTTCACGTGCTTGCTTTGCATAATGAATGCCTTACCCACCGCTATCTTCTTCATCGCTTCAATTTCTTGGAGGGCTTTCTGGCTTCGGCCTTGGCAGACTTTACGCTTTTGAGGGCCGCCGCAAGCTCGGATGGTTGCATCTTTGAGTCAAGCTCCAAACTCTTGTGTTTTTTCACGAGAGCCTGGAGCTCTTTTTGCACCTCCTCCACCCGCGCCTCCTGCTTCCCTCTCTCTGTGCGCTCCGCGGCCGCTCTGTTTTTGGCCTCGGACAACGCTTGCTTAAGGGTTGCCACCTCGGTCGTGGCCCCTATAATAGCACGTTGATCCTATCATTTTTTGCAACCACATCTTCTCTATATACTTGCGCAAGGTATTACTTACCTTCCTTCTCCTTGAGTTGCCTCTTGGCATGGCCGAGCTCGTTCTCGGACCGCGCGAGGTTTTGCTTCACCGTATCCACCTCCGCAGTCAGTGCGGCGGAGGCCAGCAGCGAAGCCTACATACGCATATTGACTTAATTATGTTAGACTCCTACGAGTGTTATTAGATCCTCTATTCGGCTTTTCTTTCCGAACACCGAACAGAGCATCAGGGGCTACTGTCTATGTGGTAATATTTTTACATATTCTTTACTTACCTCAAAGCCTGTTAGAAGGCTAGCACAGGCTTCAGTCAGTCCGCTATTGGCGGACTGAACCTTCTGTATCAGCACACTCATAATAGTGCGGTGCTCCTCGTCGATGGAGGCGCCGTTAAGCACCTCCAGCAAATTGTCCGGTGCCTCCAGTTGGACGGAGGTCACTGGCTCGGTAGGCTTGCCCCTCTTGGAAGGAGGCTGCCTACCGGAGTTCAGAACGTTGAAGGTTCCGGCGCGGTTCCCTTGGGGGTTCTATCCCCTTTACGCCTGGAGTCCGGGTGGTAGCCTCCAGGACCACCTCCTCCTGGCTTGGAACCTGTTGGGACGCCACCTCGGTGTCATCCGTAGGGTGGGGGGAGATAGCCGTCGGAAGCGAATTCACATCCGACGAATCCAGGGAGCCTCTCGATGACTCGTCAAGCCCGGCCTTGGGCGGACTGCACAGTCATGTTCGGCGTAAGGAGGAGTTGTGCAAGAAAGGAACACTATGAATCGCTCAGGTGTCTGAATACTTACGATCTCGCCAGGGGCTTGTCCCTGTGCGGCCACTCCTCTTCGCCGTTGTTGGCGTTGGTGGAGCAGTCTGGAGGAAGGGTCTTCCCCTTCTTGGACCCTTCGGCCTCCCCAGTTGGGGCGTCCTTCCTTTTCTTCTCTCCCCCCACTAGAGGGGGAGAGGTCACTTCTTCCTCCTCCTCGTATTCACGGGAGGAGTGCGCCTTGGAGTCTTCGGATGATGAATCCAACACCTCCTGGCGCCGGGCACTCTTTCAAGTCCCTGTGGCCTTCTTCTTGGCCTTCTTCTCCGGCACCACATAGGGTGCCGGAACCAGCAGCTTCGCCAAGCAAGCGTCCGCTGGGCCTTCGGGCAAAGGAGCCAGATAGTTGATCTGTCCGGACGTCTCCTACCAATCCTGTCAAAGGTAAGGGAGCTTAGATACCGCATGGAGTCAAACCATGAAAAACTAATACCCTGTAGAAGGTAAAAACAGCTTACCGCACGAGCGTGACGCTGCATGCTAAATCCGTGATCCTCGGTAGCGGATGCGGGGGCCTCGGCACCCTTGAAAAGCACCTTCCAGTCATCTTCGTACGTCGTGTCGAAGAGCCTACTCAGAGTTCGGTGTTGCGCCGGGTCGAACTCCCACAGGTTGAAAGCCCGCTGTTGACACGGGAGGATCCGGCGGATGAGCATAACCTGGACTACGTTGACAAGTTTGAGCTTCTTGTCCACCAGGGTTTGGACGCATGTTTGGGGTCCGGTCAGCTCTCCTTCTTTACCCCACGACAGGCCCGTCTCTTTCCAGGAGGTGAGCCACATAGGGGGTCCGGATCGGAACTCGGGGGCTGCGACCCATTCAGGGTCGCGCGGCTCGGTGATGTAAAACCACCCCTTTAGGGACTCTACGAAGGAGCCCTCGAGCCATAGGACGTTGGGCATCTTGCCCACCATGGCGCCTCCACACTCCGCCTGGGTGCCGCGCACCACCTTCGGCTTGACATTGTAAGTCTTGAGCCATAGGACGAAATGGGGGTGGATGCAGAAGAAAGCCTCGCACACAATGATAAACGCCAAGATATTGAGGACAAAGTTCGGGGCCAGATCGTGGAAATCTAGGCCATAGTAGAACATGAGCCCCCCGGATAAATGGGTGGAGAGGGAAGCCCAGTCCGTGGAGGAAATGGGCGAGGAACACCACCCTCTCATGGGGCCTAGGGGTGGGGATGAGCTGCCCCTCTTCGGGAAGCCGGTGCGCAATGTCGTTAGACAAGTATCCGGCGTTCCTCAGTTTTTTGATGTGTCCCTCCGTGATGGAGCAGACCATCCACTTGCCTCCCGCTCCGGACATGGCTGGAGAAGGTTGAGGTAGGGTGTGCGGACTTGGGTGCTGGAGCTCGAGTGCGCACAAAATGGATAGGCAAAGGAGGAAGAAGGCATGGATGAAAAGGTGGATCCTTATCCCCTTATATGGGCAGACGCGACTATGTGTCCCCACCAGCCTGGTAAAACTCGCTTATCTCCCAAGCGCCGTAATCGATGGCGCGGTTGGGTTACCCACGCCCGTATTGATGAGAATCCCGGAATAAGGGGACACGATCTCTGATTTGACAAGACATGCCAAGGAAACCGTCTCGCTAAACGCGCTGAGGTGGGACAGTAAAACGATTCGAATAAAGACCTGGCCGTGGTGTGATGTCACGCTACGGAATACGTCAGTAGATTAGATTTGTGTAAATATTATTCTCTCTATGGAAATATGTGGAAACTTATTTTGCAGAGACAGATACTACCTTTGTGTTCAAAATCTTCTATGAAGTACTTGGAGGAGGAACCCGCCTTGCAATGTTGAAGACAATCTGCGCGCCGGACTCGTCGTCATTGAAGCCTGGTTCAGGGGCTACTGAGGGAGTCCCGGATTAGGGGGTGTCCGGATAGCCTAACTATACCTTCGGCCGGACTCCTGGACTATGAAGATACAAGATTGAAGACTTCGTCCCGTGTCTGGAAGGGACTTTCCTTGGCGTGGAAGGCAAGCTTGGCGATACGGATATGTAGATCTCCTACCATTGTAACCGACTCTGTCTAACCCTAGCCCTCTCCAGTGTCTATATAAACCGGAGGGTCTTGGTCCGTAGGACGGACAACAATCATACCATAGGCTAGCTTCTAGGGTTTAGCCTCTCTGATCTCGTGGTAGATATACTCTTGTTTTACCTCCATCAAGAGGGCCCGAACCTGGGTAAAACATTGTGTCCCCTGCCTCCTATTACCATCCGCCTAGACGCACAGTTCGGGACCCCCTACCCGAGATCCGCCGGTTTTGACACCGACAATGCACATCACCTGTCATCCGCTCAAGAATCCATGTCTTTGGATCCCTGTTGTAGCCGCGAACGTGAAGTGTAGCATAGAACTGTAGCAGAAGCTCTTCATTCTACTGCTCCTTGTCTGTGACAAATGGTATAAGACCAACATCCCTGAAGTAGTCAAGTGCTTCTTCAAGAGAGGGCAGTGCTACCTCTTGAGCACTGCATTGGTTTTCCCTTGAAAGGGAAAGGGTGATGCAGCAAAGTAGCGTAAGTATTTCCCTCAGTTTTTGAGAACCAAGGTATCAATCCAGTAGGAGACTACACGCAAGTCCCTCGTACCTACACAAAAAAATAAGAACCTCGCAACCAACATGATAAATGGGTTGTCAATCTCTTCATGGTCACTTACGAGAGTGAGATCTGATAGAGATAATAATAATAAGATAAATATTTTTGGTATTTTTATGATATAGATAAGAAACTAAAGATTGCAAAGTAAACTATATTTGAAACTTATAGATAAAAGATAGACCTAGGGGCCACAGGTTTCACTAGTGGCTTCTCTCAAGATAGCATAAGTATTACGGTGGGTGAACAAATTACTGTCGAGCAATTGATAGAAAAGTGCATAATTATGAGAATATCTAGGCATGATCATGTATATAGGCATCATGACCGCGAAAATTAGACCGAAACGATTCTGCATCTACTACTATCACTCCACACATCGACCACTATCCAGCATGCATTTAGAGTATTAAGTTCATAAGAACAGAGTAACGCATTAGGCAAGATGGCATGATGTAGGGGGGTAAACTCAAGCAATATGATATAAACCCCGTCTTTTTATCCTCGATGGCAACAATACAATTCGTGCCTTGCTGCCCCTGTTGTCACTGGGAAAGGACACTGCAAGATTGAACCCAAAGCTAAGAACTTCTCCCAGTGCAAGAAAGATCAATCTAGTAGGCCAAACCAAACTGATAATTCGAAGGGACTTGCAAAGATAACCAATCATACATAAAAGATTTCAGAGAAGAATCAAATATTGTTCATAGATAAACTTGATCAGAAACCCACAATTCATCGGATCTCGACAAACACACCGCAAAAAGAGTAAATAGATCTCTAAGAAGATCGAGGAGAACATTGTATTGAGATCCAAAGAAAGAGAAGAATCCATCTAGCTAATAACTATGGACCCAAAGGTCTGTGGTAAACTACTCACACATCATCGGAGAGGCTATGGTGTTGATGTGGAAGCCCTCCGTGATCGATTCCCCCGTCGGCGGAGATCCGGAAAAGGCCCCAAGATGAGATTTCTTTGGTACAGAAGGTTGCGGCGGTGGAAATAGGGTTTGGTGGTGCACCTGGATGTTTTTGGGGTATATATATATAGGAGGAAGAAGTAGGTCGGTGGAGCTGCGAGGGGCCCACGAGGGTGGGGGCGCGCCCAGGGGGCAGGCACGCCTCCCTGCCTCGTGGCCACCTCGTTTCTTTCTTGATGTCTATCCAAGTCCCCTGGATCACATTTGTTCCAAAAATAACTCTCCCAAAGGTTTAATTCCGTTTGGATTATGTTTGATATTCCTTTTCTGTGAAACACTGAAATAGGCAAAAAAAACAACAATTTGCACTGGGCCTTGGGTTAGTAGGTTAGCCCCAAAACTAATATAAAAGTGTATAAATAAGCCCATTAAACATCCAAAACAGATAATATAATAGCATGGAATAATCAAAAATTATAGATAAGTTGGAGACGTATCAAGCATCCCCAAGCCTAATTCCTGCTCGTCCTCGAGTAGGTAAATGATAAAAACAGAATTTTTGATGTGGAATGCTACCTAGCATAATTCTCAGTGTAATTTTCTTTATTGTGGCATGAATTTTTAGATCCAAAAGATTCAAGACAAAATTTTAATATTGACATAAAAATAATAATACTTCAAGCATAGTAACTAAGCAATTATGTCTTCTCAAAATAATATGGCAAAAGAAAGTTCATCCTACAAAATCATATAGTTTGGTCATGCTCCATTTTCGTCACACAAGAATGCTCTCATCTTGCACAACCCCGATGACAAGCCAAGCAATTGTTCCATACTTTAGTAATCTCAATCTTTTTTCAACTTTCATGCAATACATGAGCGTGAGCCATGGATATAAAACTATGGGTGGAATAGAATATGATGATGGGTGTTATGTGGAGAGACAAAAAAGGAGGAAGTCTCACATCGACGTGGCTAATCAACGGACTAGGGAGATGCCCATCAATTGATGTCAATGCAAGGAGTAGGGACTGCCATGCAACAGATGCACTAGAGCTATAAATGTATGAAATCTCAACAAAAGAACTAAGTGGGTGTGCATCCAACTTGCTTGCTCACGAAGACCTAGGGCATTTGAGAAAGCCCATTGTTGGAATATACAAGCCAAGTTCTATAATGAAAAATTCCCACTAGTATATGAAAGTGACAAAACAAGAGACTCTCTATCATAAGGATCATGGTGCTACTTTGAAGCACACGTGTGGAAAAAAGGATCATAGCATTGTCCCTTTTTATTTCTTTTCGATTTTCTTATTTTTTGGGCCTTTTTATTATTATTTGGCCCTTCTCTTTTTTATTTGGGACAACGCTCTATTAATGATGATCATCACGCTTCTATTTATTTACAACTCAATGATTACAACTCAATACTAGAACAAAATATGACTCTATATGAATGCCTCCGGCGGTGTACCGGGAAGGGCAATGAATCAAGAGTGACATGTATGATAAATTATGCATGGTGGATTTTCCACAAATACGATGTCAACTACATGATCATGCAAAGCAATATGACAATGATGAAGCGTGTCATGAATGAAATGGTGGAAAGTTGCATGGCAATATATCTCGGAATGGCTATGGAAATGCCATAATAGGTAGGTATGGTGGCTGTTTTGAGGAAGATATAAGGAGGTTTATGTGTGACAGAGCGTATCATATCACGAGGTTTGGATCCACCGGCGAAGTTTGCACCAACTCTCAAGGTGAGAAAGGGCAATGCATGGTACCGAAGAGGCTAGAAATGATGGAAGGGTGAGAGTGCGTATAATCCGTGGACTCAACATTAGTCATAAAGAACTCACATACTTATTGCAAAAATCTACAAGTCATCAAAAACCAAGAATTACGCGCATGCTCCTAGGGGGATAGATTGGTAGGAAAAGGCCATCGCTCGTCCCCGACCGCCACTCATACGGAAGACAATCAAAGAACACCTCATGTTTCTAATTTGTTACACAACGGTTACCATACATGCATGCTACGGGACATACAAACTTCAACACAAGTATTTCTCAAATTCACAACTACTCAACTAGCACACAATAATATCACCACCTTTATATCTCAAACAATTATCAAGTATCAAACTTCTCATAGTATTCAATGCACTTTTTATGATAGTTTTTATTATACCAATCTTGGATGCCTATCATATTAGGACTAAATTCATAACCAAAGCAAATTACCATGCTGTTCTAAAGGACTCTCAAAATGATATAAGTGAAGCATGATATATTAATAATTTCTATAAAATAAAACCACCACCATGCTCTAAAAGATATAAGTGAAGCACTAGAGCAAAATTATCTAGCTCAAAAGATATAAGTGAAGCACACAGAGTATTCTAATAAATTCCAATTCATGTGTGTCTCTACCAAAAGGTGTGTACAGGAAGGATTATTGTGGTAAACTAAAAAGCAAAGACTCAAATCATACAAGACGCTCCAAGCAAAACACATATCATGTGGTGAATAAAAATATAGCCTCAAGTAAAGTTACCGATGAACGAAGACGAAAGAGGGGATGCCATCCAGGGCATCCCCAAGCTTAGGCTTTTGGTTGTCCTTGAATTTAACTTGGGGTGCCTTGGGAATCCCCAAGATTATGCTCTTGCCACTCCTTATTCCATAATCCATCAAATCTTTACCCAAAACATGAAAACTTCACAACACAAAACTCAAGAGAAAATCTCATGAGCTCCTTTAGTATAAGAAAACAAACCACCACTTAAGGTACTGTAATGAACTCATTATTTATTTATTTTGGTGTTAAACCTATTGTATTCCAACTTCTCTATGGTTCATAAGCTCCGATACTATCCATAGATGCATCAAAATAAGCAAACAACACACAAAAAACAGAATCTGTCAAAAACATAACAGTCTGTAGTAATCTGTAGGTTTAGAATACTTATGTAACCCCAAAAATTCTGAAATCAATTGGTGGACTTGAAGAATTTGTCTGTTAATCGTTTGCAAAAAGAATCAACCTAATCGCGCTCTCCAGTAAAAAATGGCAGCAAATCTCATGAGCGCTAAAGTTTCTGTTTTTTACAGGAAGATCGCAAAAACTACCCCCAAGTCTTCCCAAAGGTTCTACTTGGCACAAACACTAACTAAAAGCATAAAACCACATCTAAACATATTCTAGATGAATTATTTATTACTAAACATAACCAAAAAGCAAGAAACAAAAATAAAATTGGTTTGCCTCCCAACAAGCGCTCTCGTTTAATGCCCCTAGCTAGGCATAAAAGCAAGAATAGATCTAGGTATTATCATCTTTGGTATGCAATCCATAAGTGAATCTCATAACAGATTCATAAGGTAGTTCAATTTTATTTCTTGGAAAGTGTTCCATGCCTTTCCTTAACGGAAATTGGAATCTAATATTCCCTTTCTTCATATCAATAATTGCACCAATCGTTCTAAGGAAAGGTCTACCAAGAATAATGAGACATGTAGGATTGCAATCAATATCAAGAACAATGAAATCTACGGGCACATAATTCTTATTTGCAACAATAATAACATCATTAATCCTTCCCATATGTTTCTTAATAGTAGAATCCGCAAGATGCAAATTTAAAGAACAATCATCAAATTCACGGAAACCTAACACATCACACAAAGTTTTTGGAATCATGGAAACACTAGCACCCAAATCACATAAAGCATAGCATTAATGATCTTTAATTTTAATTTTAATAGTAGGTTCCCACTCATCATGAAGTTTTCTCGGGATAGAAACTTCTAATTCAAGATTTTTCTTCATAAGATTGTATTAAATCATCAACAATAATTTTGGTAAAAGCTTTATTTTGACCATAAGCATGCGGAGAATTTAGCACGGATTGCAACAAGGAAATACAATCTATCAAAGAGCAATTATCATAATTAAATTACTTAAAATCCAAAATAGTGGACTCATTGCTATGTAAAGTTTTGACCTCTCAAATCCCACTTTTACCAATTTTTGCATCAAGATCTAAAAACTCCGAATCATTGGGACGCCTGCTAACTAAAGTTGACTCATCTCCAGTCCCATTATTATCAAGATTCATATTGCAAAACAAAGATTTGATAGGAGACACATCAATCACTTTTCGATCTTCATCCTTATTATCATCAAAACTAGAAGAACACGCTTTTATAAAGCAATCTTTTTTAGCATGCATCCTAGCGGTTCTTTCTTTGCACTCATCAATGGAAATTCTCATGGCTTTGAGATACTCATTGATATCATGCTTAGGTGGAATAGATCTAAGTTTCAAAGAATCAACATCAAGAGAAACTCTATCCACGTTCCTAGCCAACTCATCAATCTTAGACAAATTTTCTTCAATCAAAGCATTGAAACTCTTTTGTGAACTAATAAATTCTTTAATACAAGATTAAAAATCAGATGGCATCTTATTATAATTTCCATAAGAATTGTTTTAGGAATTACCATAATTATTAGAGGAATTACTAGGAAATGGCCTAGGATTGAAGTCTCCTCTATAAGTGTTGTTACCAAAATTGTTCCTACCAACAAAAAATTCACATCCATAGATTCATTATTATTCTCAATCAAAGTAGACAAAGGCATATCATTAGAATCAGAAGAAACACTCTTATTAGCAAACAATTTCATAAGTTCATCCATCTTTCCACTCAAAAAATTAATTTCTTCTATAGCATGAACCTTTTTACTAGTAGATCTTTTGGTGTGCCATTGAGAATAATTAACCATAATATTATCTAGGAGTTTAGTAGCTTCTCCTAAAGTGATTTCCATAAAAGTGCCTCCCATGGCTGAATCTAAAAGATTTCTAGAGGAAAAATTCAATCCAGCATAAAAAATTTGTATGATCATCCACAAATTCGAACCATGAGTAGGGCAATTACATATCATCAATTTCATCCTCTCCCAAGCTTGGCAACATGCTCATGATCAAGTTGCTTAAAATTCATAATATTGTTTATAAGGGAGATGATCTTAGCGGGAGGAAAATACTTAGAGATAAAAGCATCTTTGCACTTGTTCCAAGAATCAATACTATTTTTATGCAAAGACGAAAGCCAAGTTTTAGCACGATCTCAAAGCGAAAACAGGAATAACTTCAATTTAACAATATCATTATCCACATCTTTCTTCTTTTGCATATCACACAAATCAACAAAGATGTTTAGATGGGTAGCGGCATCTTCACTAGGAAGGCGAGAAAACAGATCTTTCATGACAAGATTCAGCAAAGCAGTATCAATTTCACAAGATTCAGCATCGGTAAGAGGAGCAACCGGAGTGCTAATAAAATCATTATTGTTGGTATTGGAAAAATCACACAATTTAGTATTATCTTGAGCCATCATGACAAACAATCCAACAAACAAGCACACAAGAAGTGAGAGAAAAATAGGCGAACGGAAAAGAGGGCAAATAAAACGACAAGGGTGAAGTGGGGGAGAGGAAAATGAGAGGCAAATGGAAAATAACGTAATGCGAGGGATAAGAGTTTGTGATGGGTACTTGGTATGTCTTGACTTGTGCGTAGACTCCCCAGCAACGGCGCCAGAAATCCTTCTTGCTACCTCTTGAGCACTACATTGGTTTTCCCTTGAAGAAGAAAGGGTGATGCAACAAAGTAGCGTAAGTATTTCCCTCAGTTTTTGAGAACCAAGGTATCAATCCAGTAGGAGACTACACGCAAGTCCTACATACCTACAGAAACAAATAAGAACCTTGCAACCAACACGATAAAGGGGTTGTCAATCCCTTCATGGTCACTTACGAGAGTGAGATCTGATAGAGATAATAATAATAAGATAAATATTTTTGGTATCTTTATGATATAGATAAGAAAGTAAAGATTGCAAAGTAAAATAGATTGGAAACTTATATGATAAAAGATAGACCCGGGAGCCATAGGTTTCACTAGTGGCTTCTCTCAAGATAGCATAAGTATTACGGTGGGTGAACAAATTACTGTCGAGCAATTGATAGAAAAGTGCATAATTATGAGAATATCTAGGCATGATCATGTATATAGGCATCATGACCGCGAAAAGTAGACCGAAACGATTCTGCATCTACTACTATCACTCCACACATCGACCACTATCCAGCATGCATTTAGAGTATTAAGTTCATAAGAACAGAGTAACACATTAGGCAAGATGACATGATGTAGAGGGATAAACTCAAGCAATATGATATAAATACCATCTTTTTATCCTCGATGGCAACAATAAAATCCATGCCTTGCTGCCCCTGCTGTCACTGGGAAAGGACACCGCAAGATTGAACCCAAAGCTAAGCACTTCTCCCATTGCAAGAAAGATCAATCTAGTAGGCCAAACCAAACTGACAATTCGAAGAGACTTGCAAAGATAACCAATCATACATAAAAGATTTCAGAGAAGAATCAAATGTTGTTCCTAGATAAACTTGATCATAAACCCACAATTCATCGGATCTCAACAAACACACTGCAAAAAGAGTTACATCAAATAGATCTCCAAGAAGATCGAGGAGAACATTGTATTGAGATCCAAATAGAGAGAAGAAGCCATCTAGCTAATAACTATGGACCCGAAGTTCTGTGGTAAACTACTCACACATCATAGGAGAGGCTATAGTGTTGATATAGAAGCCCTCCATGATTGATTATGCCTCCGACGGAGCTCCGGAAAAGGCCCCAAGATGGGATCTCTTGGGTACAGAAGGTTGCAGCAGTGGAAATAGGGTTTCGTGGTGCCCCTGGATGTTTTCGGTGTATACGGATATATATAGGAGGAAGAAGTAGGTCAGTGGAGCTGCAAGGGGCCCACGAGGATGGGGGCGTGCCCAGGGGGCAGGCGCGCCTCCCTGCCTCGTGGCCACCTTGTTTCTTTCTTGACGTCTACTCCAAGTCCCCTGGATCACGTTTGTTCCAAAAATATCTCTCCCGAAGGTTTCGTTCCATTTGGATCCCGTTTGATATTCCTTTTCTGCGAACCACTAAAATAGGCAAAAAAACAACAATTTGCACTGCGCCTTGGGTTAGTAGGTTAGTCCCAAAAATAATATAAAAGTGTATAAATAAGCCCATTAAACATCCAAAACAAATAATATAATAGCATGGAACAATAAAAAATTATAGATACCTTGGAGGCGTATCAGGCAGCCCAGCAATAGCTTCACAATCAAGACGCATGTGTGGAAAGATTCGCTCTTGATTTTATAGAATGGAGGAGTAATAGCTACGCTGCTGATGGCTCTAGAATTGATTGGAAGAGATCTTTGGCTTCGAGTATGGATTCTTGGCACTGTCAAAGAAGGTGTTGTGGGCTCTGAAGCTGTGCACGTTGAAAGAACCCATTGTAGTGGCAGCACCTGGAAGCCTTGGCAGCTGTGGCTTGGGCTTTTGAACTTGTGGTCTCTGCTCCACATGATAGTCATATTGCGTTCCGAGAGCAGAGGGTGGAACCATAATAGGCCATCTAACTATGACAATCTTACCATGATCATAGGCCTATTCAATGGTGTGAGGCCTTGGAGGTGGAACAGTGGCTTCAGCTTCCATACTGGCTTCGGGCTCTTCATGAGCTTCAGGCTCCACATTGTCTTCAGCCATGACAGTGTCATTGGCTTCAGTGGTGTTGTTTGTGGCAGCCTCAGTGTTTTCAACCTCCGTGTGTTCAATAATAGGAGGGTTGGGCACAATCACATTCTCCACGAGATTACCTGATCAGTAGCAGGGGGTGTGGCAATTTTTCTTATTTTCTTGTTTCTTCATTATCTTCATCGACTGATGCAGCTGGAATGTCTTCAACAGCTTTGGCTTCAAACTCAGAGACATTCACAGTAGGGGTGGCTTCAGGAAACACTTGACATGCTACTGAGCTTTGTTGCACTTCCCCTTTTGGAATGACCTGTGGCCTGGGGCTTTTGCGAAGCCTGCGGAATGCGGGCGACGCCTTTGGTGATGGAGTGGTCTGCACCATGTAGTTGTCGTCGTCAAGCACCGGAGTGGTGACTTGAGGTGGCGGAGTTCTGGGTGTCTCATCATGTACTGGGGTGTCTTACTGTGAGCGCTCAGCCCATGAGTCATCATGAGCAATTGGCGTCAATGGACGACCAATGCTGATAAGTTCACTGCTCGTGGGAGCAGGCGATGATACCAACTGGGGCTCTTGAGGAAGGACTACATCATCTTCAACATTGTCATCACGACCAATGTCTTTGGCTGGGATGGGGTCAACAGCTGGAACTTCTTCATTTTCAGGAGCCTCTATGGAAGCGGGCTCATGAATCACAAGGCGACGCTCTTGGTTGGTGGAGGCGGGAAGAGCAATAGAAATGGGTTCAACAATGACGGGTTCAGAGGCCGCAACATGCTCTTTCTTTGAAGACTTTGTCTTAAAAAAATTCTTGGACGGGGCATCATTAGACGCATCCTTGTGCTTGCATTTCCTGGCTTTGGCTTCAGCTGCCCTTGTCTTTTTCAGCTCTGAAGCTACTGAGGTGACCTTAGGCTTTGAGCCTGTCATGATGGCAAGGAAGACAATGTGAGGTTCTTCTTGCCTTGATGCTTCAGTTTGGGCCACAGCAGACTTCTTCTTTTGCTTGGCAACCATCCTGGGATCGATGCCAGGACACCCAAGAGCTTTGCGCTTTTCAGCTTCATTGTGGGCTTGAACACATTTCTCCTCGAAGTACTTCATGCGCTCTCATGAGCCTTTGGCTTCTTCCCTTTTCTTGTGAAACTCTTCTTTGAGATCATGCATCATTTTCTTGAAGATTTGAACATCTGCCACGCTGAGCATGGCCATGTTCTTCTTGAAATGTGCCTTCTCATAATCAATCTTGTTTTTAGCTCGACGATTTTCTGAGCCACGGCCAGTTCATTGGCAATGGCTCCGTGGAAGGTAGCGTTGATGTCCACAGGCAGCTGAAGATCATCAATACTGATGCTCTAGTCATCGAACCATTCATCGATGAAGTTCTTCAGAATGTCAACATCAAAGAGGGGCAGATCGTTGAAGATCTCTGCATCTTGCTTGCTCTTGATCAGCTACTCAAGTGCATCATCACCAAGATCTTCATCACTGGATAGATCAATGGTTTCTTCCTCGTTGCGCAGAACGGCAGCATGAGTTAGTTGATGCCCAGAAATCTTCTTGGGCTGCTTGGTTTTCTTGGACTTCTCGGCCTTCTTGGAGACACGAGACAAATCTTCAGACTGCATACTGGCTTCAGGAGGTGTAGTGGTCAATGGATTCATAGTCGAAGCTTTTCGTGTGGCAGAGGGCTTCGAAGCTTTTGACTTCTTCTTCATCTTCTTCAGTGGTGCTGGCGCATCTTCAGAACCTGCGTCCTCAGCAGATTGATCCACTGTAGCCCTCTGACCAGCGATGTGAGAGAGGAGGCCATCGAAGTTGTCGAAGGGGCCGATGACATTTGGATTGGCATCACGTGTGCCATCAGCCCTTGGAGCAGATAGACCAGGGCTGAAGTTGAGTCCTAGCTCCTTCTTGTTCTTTGTAGCCGACTCCTTGGCAAACTTATAGTTGCGCTTGAACAGATTATCCTCGCGACACCATAACATGGATGATGGTTCGGCATTCTCAGGCTTCGGTCCTTGGACCATGCATGGGTAGAAGCCTTGGGCAATGGTTTCAGGCTTCGACTTTGGTTATAGATTCCTGTATAGGATATCACCCCATGGGCGCTCAATGGCATTCTTCTCAGCATATTTGGCAGTGACGAAGTTGTATTTGAACCACTGTTCTGCCCAATATGTTTGAATCCATTGGATTCGGGTCTTGCGCTGATTGTGACTTTCTTCAAGATCTGACTTGTACAATTCATACAGATCCGGAGGCAGATCTAGAGCTATATTTCCTCTGTGCTGCCTGCCACCTTCCCTGACAGATTTATCTATGGCCATTATATTCAGACTGAATGGCTTCAGAACAGTGAATGGCTTCCTTCTACTGGTTAGACAAGAGCTGGCTTCAGGGGAGTGAATGTGATGCTGTAAGAACTCTACAAATGAATGCAGACTAGGAGAACCAAGGGATTCTCGCACCGACATGTACCTGTGAAAACATTAAAGGTGCGTGGGAAGGGGAGGAGGTCATATGCATTCTCAGAAGATTTTGAAGATAAATTGTTTTGAAGACATTGATCTCATAGTGCGAAGACATTCACTTATTTGAAGAGAGTTGGTTCCAGATTTGTACGAATCCATGAATAAGTACAAGTGAGGAATCTAACTAGTTATGAAGCATAAGTAAATACCCTAAGCATAATATGAGATGCAGATAAAGACATATCCAGATTTTGGAAGTGTAGAAACCACTTTTGGTCAAAGTGGATGGATTTGACGGATCAAAAGACAATAAAAAGAGAGTTTTATTTACCGCTGACGAATTGCTAGACGAGGCAGAGTTTTGAAGCCGAGCAGTTCAATCTCCCGTGCCCTAACTTGCCGACGGAAGACACCTACGGCGGCGGCGGAGAGGATGAGGTCTGCGGTCGGTGTGAGGACGACATCGAAGAAGTCGCGGCAGCTAAGCGCTTCGTCTCCGGCGTCACTCGAGCTAGCGGAGGCGCTCGGGTTTGTGCGAGGTGTCGAGGTGGAAGAAGAGATAATGATTGCGGTGTGTGTGTATTTATAAGGATAGGGACGACGAAGTGTAATTACGTAGGTGCCCCTGGTGGCGCACATCTGAAAGACACGTGGCCTGCATGCAACTTATTGGAAGTTGTTCCATGTTCCCACGCATGCCTGGATTGTCAGGTGGTCGTTCCGGCTTCTCCAGTATTCAAGCAAAAAGGATATGTCATTTAATACAGATTTTAAATGTTTGTCTCTGTGTCTTCTACTGACAAGGACTCAGAGAAGACATTTGACATGTTTCAATACAGTGCATATGACTTGGATAGATAGAATTTGAGGTATAAGCACAGAGGGGGCTAGGTTCCGATCACATTCACTTAGATCACAAAGATTCAAGAGTGAAGACATAGCTATAAGTGAATGCCGTAGAGTACATAACACACACACACACACACACACACACACATATATATATATATATATATATATCAGTATGAGACCAACTCAACATTACGAAGATAAACTTGAAAATCAAATCAATGTTGAAGACAAACCAAATGCGAAGACTATGCAGTTATGACGCCAAACAAAACACTCCAAAATGGATTTGATGGTGGCGTTACCCACCGTATAGGAAGTATTAGACCCAGACACGGCGCGCAATTATCATGGCGCTCCGGAGTCAAATTCCGCGTTAATGTATTCACACATAGAGTGTATGTCTTCATTGATTGAAGATATATGTTACTTTGTGTGTTGCACATCTAAGTCATCAACATGCACAAGCGTTAGGATGTGTGTCCAACTACAGGACATTCGAGGATTCTAAGATATTTAGCTCACACCGCAACTTGCAAAACCTTTTCTCATCCAAGGGCTTTGTGCAGATATCTGCCAATTTCTCTTCAGTGTCGATGTGAATAATATCAATACCTCCTTCATGACATCATCTCTGAGAAAGTGATGACGGATCTAAATGTGCTTTGTCTTCAAGTGCTGAACCAAGTTGTTGGAAATCTTGATGGTGCTTTCATTATCGCAGTAGAGTGGCACATGCTTCAGATGAATGCCATAGTCCTTGAAAGTTTGCTTCATCCTTAGAAGCTGAGCACAGCAAGATCTAGCAGCAATGTGTTCAGATTCAGCAGTGGAGAGGGATACATAGTTCTGCTTCTTTGAAGACCAATAGACAACGAATCGTCCAAGAAAGTGACATGTGCCTAATGTGGACTTGCGATCAACTTTGTCACCAGCATAATCAACATCTGAGAATCCAACTAGATGAAACTCTGAGCCCTTTGGATACCATAATCCTAGTGTTGGTGTGTAAGCCAAATATCGAAGAATTCGCTTCACAGCCAATTGATGCGATTCCTTTGGTGCCGCATGGAATCAGGCACACATGCAAACGCTAAGCATTATATCTGGCCTAGATGCACATAAATAGAGTAAAGAACCAATCATGGAGCGGTATACCTTTTGATCAAACTCTTTACCATTGTCGACGGGGCCCAGATGACTTTTGGTTGGCATTGGCATCGTGTATCCTTTGCAGTCTTGCATTCCAAACTTCTTCAGGCAATATTTGAGGTATTTTCTTGTGATATGAAGATGACGTTGTTCTACAGAAAGATTTGAAGACCAAGGAAGAATTTCAAATCAGCCATCGTGGACATCTAATATTGCTCTTGCATCATGTGTACAAACTCATCACTGTATTTCTTGTCTGTGCAGCCGAAGATAGTGTCATCGACATAGATTTGGCATACAAACAATTCGCCATCATATGTCTTCGTGAAGAGTGTGGGATCCAGGGAACCAGGTTTGAAGCCTTTGCTCTTCAGGAAGTCTTTTACTGTGTCATACCAAGCGCGAGGGGCTTGTTTGAGGCCATACAGTGCCTTGTTGATCTTGTATACCATGTCAGGATGCTTTGGGTCTTCAAAACCAGGTGGTTGTGCAACATACACTTCTTCTTCAATTTTTCCGTTTAGCAAGGCACTCTTCATATCCATTTGGTACGGGAGAAAATTGTGACGCCCCGAGACCGTTGCGCCAGGTGTCTTCCAGTTATTCGTGTTGTTGCCATGTCATTCGTTTGCATGTTGCATCTTGCCATGTAACCATCTGCATTGCATCATCATGTTTTCAAAACTTGCATCCGTCCGGGTTCCCCCGTTCTCTCCGCTGTCTGTTCTGAGTCCAACCACACTCGCATGCGCCCGCGGCATCTTCGAAATATTATTTTATAAGTGGACGGAAAATGTTCTCGGAATGGGTTGAAAGTTGGCGTGTGGTCTTATTTTAGTGTAGGTAGAAGGCCTGTCAAATTTCATCGCGTTCGGAGTCTGTTTGATGCCCCAACGTATAACTATAGCGGCACCGCTGCCGGTCAAACATCGGATGTTTTCGGTCCCCGAAAACTGCTGCCGTGCCCTCTCTCTCTCTTCTCTCCTCTCAGCCTCGCCACAGCCCACCTAGTCCATCCACCTACCCCTCTTCGCGTCCGGAGCCGTCCGATGCGATCGCACGGTCCAAAAACCCCTCTTTGCACAGTGCACCGACCCCTCATGTGCGCGTCCGAAACTTCCCCGGACCCGACCCGGGCAGTCGTCACCGTTGTGTCCGGATCATCCCCAAACATCTACAAAACATCACCGGTTTCTTAATTGGACTTCCCAACCTATATTTTTCTCAGCCGTCCGTTTACGATCGTAGGGATGTGATAGCCTCTACCCTAATCCCTTTGCAATATAAATAGTGGGCAACCCTAAAACCTAGGGATCTGTCCCATCCATCCACTTCTTCCGCCGCCACGCTCTCTCCAAATCCTCCTCGGAGTCCACCTCGAGCCAACCACAAACACCCACCTTCTTCCTCGTTCAGCTACCACCAACACCACCAGCTAGATCCATCCAACCACCAAGCACCTAGTCTCCTTCCCTTAAATCAGCCGCCGTCTCCACCTGGCCTCCATCCACCTCGGGATCCGCTCCCGATCCAAAATTTCACCCACATCCCTCCTGTCTCCTCGCTGAATGGAGCCTCCGAAGACGCCGCTCCCCACCGCGGAGTCCCTCGTCGCCGGCCAACAAAGCTCTGCCCGCTAGCCAATGGAGGACCTCTTCGCGCTCTCTGCTCCTTCGTGCCCGAGCAGCCTCACTGCAACCTCGCTGCCGGCCAGCGACTGCTGCACCTCTCCTTCCCTCGTTCCTCTCTCGGTCACCGTGTGGCTGCACCTGAGGACTTTCTCGCTGGACCAGCAGGACCAGCTCCACCACGCGCTGTTTCTTGCTCCTCCTCGAGGAGATGCTCCCCGTCTCCTAGCACCTCGGCCTGGCCTTCTCCTCGCCTTCGCCTGACCGGTCGCCGCCAGCGACTAGCACTAGTAGATGGCAACATCGCCGCCCCGCTGCTCCGAGGCCAAGCCCCATTGATCTGCAACCATCTCCCTCGAGTTCTTCCCCAACGCTGGCCTCCTCAGTCACCTCGTCGCTGGAGACCCACCAGCACGTCACCAACATCGCGCCTCGCCATCTTCAGCCTCGTGCCATCCAAGCCGTCGTTGTTGCTTGCCTCCTCTGGTGCCCTGCTCCGCCTCAAGACATGTCCTCGCCGGACCCCGCGAGCGCCGCCTCTACCTCAAACCCCTTCTCAGATTCACGCTGCTCCACCGCCCCGTCTCCAGCCCCTGCCCGCCGGAGCCGTGTCTCCCTGTGCCCACAGCCCTGCAACCACTCTGCGCCTCTGCTTAGTTCGAGTAGAGAAGCTCGTTTGACCCCGCTCCCAATCGTCCTCGTTGACCCGGGTCCAGTTGATCACCAGATCACAACCAGATCCGCCGGCCTGTTGCTTCCACCGCCTTGGGCCAAGGCCCATGAGGCCTGGTGAGAACCCCAGCGCCCTCCTTTTTTTCCTTAATGTTGGGCCTCTGTTTATTTTTGGCCCGGCTACATTTTTTTCCTGCTGGCATTTTTCCATATATCTAGTGCATGCATAATTATAGAATTTTGCCATCATTTTAAAATGCTCTCACCTAAATAACCACGCATCAGAATTAATTAAACTTTATATGAAAAATGCTTAGAATTTTGTGTAGACTAATAATTTGCAACTTTCATCCATGTTAAAAATGTTTAAACTTGTTGTTTGTTCATTTTGCTCCTATGCCATGTTAAAATGCTTTAATTCATAACTACTTAACCGTAGCTCGGATTTAAATAAACTTTATATGTAAATGGGGTAGAAAAATGCCTAGTTTAACTTGGTGGATTTACTTTGCATGTTTAACAACTCTAAAATATGATTTAGGGCAGAACAGTACCAAACCTAAATTATGCATATGGGGATTTCCCGGACTTGTTGTTTGTTGTTTTGGCCTCATTTAAACTTCCCTAGATAGTTAGTTTAATTATGCTTCACCTCTTGCCATGTTTAAGAACATTTAATTTTGAGGAGTACATAACCAAGAGCAAACTAAATAAAAGGATGTGGTGTTTCGTCAATATGCAACGGAGTTGCATATTGAGCTCCACTTAATTTGTAGGATTGTTTGTGCACTTTGCTTTGCCATGCCATGCATATTTAAAACCGGACATGCATCATACTTGGTTGTGCATCATGCCATGTTTATGTGATGATTGTTTACCATGTTGTTTGCTTCTTTCTGATGTTGCTTCTTCGAGTTAGTTCTGATAACGTCGCGTTTGTGACGATTCGTTCAACCTCGTCAGTTTGTCTTCTTCATGGACTCGTTCTTCTTCCTTGCGGGATCTCAGGCAAGATAAACATACCGTCGAAATCACTTCTATCTTTGCTTGCTAGTTGCTCGTTCTTTTGCTATGCTGCGATACCTACCACTTGATATATCATGCCTCCCGTATTGCCATGTCAAACCTCTAACCCATCTTGTCCTAGCAAAACGTTGTTTGGCTATGTTACCACTTTCCTCAGCCCCTCTTATAGAGTTGTTAGTTGCAGGAGAAGATGGAGTTTGTTCCTTGTTGGAACATGGATATGTTGGGATATGACAATATCTCTTATTTTAATTAATGCATCTATATACTTGGTAAAGGGTGGAAGGCTCGGCCTTATGCCTGGTGTTTTGTTCCACTCTTGCCGCCCTAGTTTCCGTCATACCGGTGTTATGTTCCTTGATTTTGCGTTCCTTACTCGGTTGGGTTATAATGGGAACCCCTTGACAGTTCGCCTTGAATAAAACTCCTCCAGCAAGGCCCAACCTTGATTTTACCATTTGCCACCTATGCCTTTTTCCCTTGGGTTCTATAGACTCAAGGGTCATCTTTATTTTAAACCCTGGGCCAGTGCTCCTCTGAGTGTTGGTCCAAAACAGAGCCACTTGTAGCGCCACCTCAGGGAAACTTGTGGGTTGGTTTTAGTTGTACGTAGTGTTCATCCGGTGTTCCCTGAGAACGAGATATGTGCAGCTCCTATCGGGATTTGTCGGCACATCGGGTGGCTTTGCTGGTCTTGTTTTACCATTGTCGAAATATCTTGTAACCGGGATTCCGAGTCTGATCGGGTCTTCCTGGGAGAAGGAATATCCTTCGTTGACCATGAAAGCTTGTGATGGGCTAAGTTGGGACACCCCTGCAGGTTTTGAACTTTTGAAAGCTGTGCCCGCGGTTATGGGCAGATGGGAATTTTTTAATGTCCGATTGTAGAGAACTTGACACTTAACTTAATTAAAATGCATCAACCGCATGTGTAGCCATGATGGTCTCTTTCCGGCGGAGTCTGGGAAGTGAACACGGTTTTGGAGTTATGTTTGAACGTAAGTAGTTTTAGGATCACTTCTTGATCACTTCTAGTTCACGACCGTGCTTTGCTTCTCTCCTCGCTCTCATTTGCATATGTTAGCCACCATATATGCTAGTGGTTGCTGCAGCTCCACCTCACTACCTTTTCCTACCCATAAGCTTAAATAGTTTTGATCGCGAGGGTGTGAGATTGCTGACTCCCCGTGACTCACAAATTACTTCCAAAACCAGTTGCAGGTGCCGATGAGACCAGTGCAGGTGACATAACTGATTTCAAGTGGGAGCTCGATGAAGATCGTGTTGTTTCGTTTTCCTTTCGATCAGTAGTGGAGCCCAGTTGGGGCGATCGGGGATCTAGCATTAGGGGTGGTCTTCTTTTATTTTGGTTCCGCAGTCGGACCTTGATTGTATTCTGGATGATGTAATGCTATATTTATGTATTGTGAGAAGTGGCGATTGTAAGCCAACTCTTTATCCCTTTCATATTCAGTACATGGGATGTGTAAAGATTACCCCTCTTGCGACACACCTACAATGCGATTATGCCTCTAAGTCGTGCTCCGACACGTGGGAGATATAGCCGCATCGTGTGAATGGTACAGGAGAAAATGTTTCATCGGCATAGGCCAGCAATATGCGAATGGGTTCAAGCCTAGCCACGGGAGCAAATGTTACATCAAAGTGAATCCCTTCTACTTGAGTGTAACCTTGAACAGCAAGGCGAGCCTTGTTTCTGAAAACTTGACCATGATCATCTTGTTTGTTGCGATAGATCCATTTGGTGCCAATGATGTTGTGCTTGCGAGGATCAGGATGCTTAACCAGTTCCCTCACATTGTTCAGCTTGAAATGTTGAAGCTCTTCTTGCATTGCTTGAATCCATTCAGGTTCCATGAAGGCTTCAGCAACTTTCTTGGGTTCAGATATAGAGACAAATGCAAAGTGCTCACAAAAATTTGCTAGCTATGTTGCTCTTGAACGAGTGAGTGGACCAGGTGCATTGATGCTATCGATTATCTTCTCAATCTACACTTTATTTGCAACACGAGGATGAAGTGGACGAAAACTTTTCTCTTGCTAATCATTGTTTTCATCATCGGCATTGACTTCAGGCTGAGCAGTGTCTTCGGGTTGATTAGGTGCAGAAATGATGATTTCTTCTTCAGCCTGAGCCTCTGAAGGTATGATTTCTCCAGTACCCATAAGCTTGATAGATTCACTCGGTGGGACTTCATGTAGCACATTTGGCAGGTGCTCTCTTTGCGAGCCGTTAGTCTCATCGAACCGCACATCCACAGTTTCAACCACTTTATAGTGAAAGAGGTTGAAGACTCTGTAGGAGTGCGAGTCCTTTCCGTAGCCAATCATAAAACTTTCATGTGCTTTTGGTGCAAATTTTGAAGTGTGATGCGGATCTTTGATGCAGCACCTGGCACCAAATACTCTGAAGTAGCAGACATTTGGCTTCTTACCAGTTAGTAGCTCATATGATGTCTTCTTTAGAAGCTTGTGAAGATAAACACAGTTGATGACATGGCACGCAGTATCAATGGCTTCAGGCCAGAACTTCCTTGGTGTATTTTACTGATCAAGCATCATCCGTGCCATCTCAATGAGGGTTCTATTCTTGCACTCCACGATTCCATTCTACTGTGGTGTGTATGGAGCTGAGAACTCATGTGTGATGCCCAATGTATCAAGATAAGTGTCGAGGCCGGTGTTCTTGAATTTTGTGCCGTTGTCACTTCTGATGTGCTTGATCTTGATGCCATAGTTGGTCATGGCACGATTACCAAACCGTCTGAACACATCCTGCACTTCATTCTTATAGAGGATTATGTGCACCCATGTATATCTTGAGTAATGATCAACAATGATGAAGCCATAGAGGTAAGTAGTGGTAGTAAGGGTAGAGTAGTGAGTAGGGCCGAATAAGTCCATGTGAAGATCCTCGAAGGGATGTGATGTCGTCATGATTGTCTTCGAGGGATGCTTGGCCCTAGTCATCTTTCCAGCTTCACAGGCACCACATAGATGATCCTTCTTGAACTTGACACCGTCGATGCCTACGACATGCTTCTTCTTCGCGAGAGTGTACAAGTTCCTCATGCCAGCATGCCCTAGCTTCCGATACCAGAGCCAACACTCTGAAGCTTTTGCTAGAAGACATACTGCCAACTGTGGTTCTACTGCGAAATCTACCATGTACAGATCGTCTTTCCGATGCCCTTCAAAGACTAGACACTTATCAGATTCCATAAGCACAAGGCACCGATATTTTCCAAATATCACAATCATGCTCAAATCACAAAGCATTGAGACAGACATTTGCTAGGGCTCCAAAGCCAAAGTTCTCAGATGCTCAAGCTGAACTATTCTGCCCTGACTTCAATCATGTTCATAAGAATAGGTAGAATAGTTCTTTGTCTTATGAACATAGCAATTTGACGAAACACGCTCATATTCATAAGTCTAAGTATTGTTTCCCCGCAAAACATTGGCCTTAGGGTGACTCTAGTGAGTCCTCTGTCTGTATGAAGCCTTTGGACCATATGAAGCCTTTGGTCTGGGGTTTGTCTTCTTCCTAGGTGGTGTCATGATGAAATTCATAGGAAGATTCTCAAGACAACTTTTGGGCACCCAGATCTTCCTCGAAGGTGGTCCATTCCTATAGTTAGTACCAATATACCTGGCAAACACTTCACCATTCTGATTCTTAAACAGTTTATAGTTTGCATCAAAGGATTCATCAATGATAATCGGGTTAGCACAAGTGAAGCCAGATAAGGTAGATGGATCCACTGAAGGTTCCTTTGCAGCAACCCATGTGGTTTTGGGGTACTGCTCAGGCTTCCAGTATGAACCATCAACATTCATTTTCCTTTCGAACCCAACACCCTCTTTCCTAGGGTTTTGATTCAGAATCTATTTCTTGAGGACATCACATAGTGTCTGATGCCCTTTGAGGCTTTTTTACATCCCTGTTTTAAGCATTGTCTTCAACTTGGCATTCTCATCAGCAATAGTAGTGGTATCCTCAGAAGAGGGGTTAGTTTCCACATCAGCAAGCGAAGACATAGCAATAGTAGCAGCAGTAGAACATCAAGCAACAAAGACAACATTATCACGCTCAAGACATTTTAAACATGATGGCTCCAAGTTTTCCTGAGCGGAACTGATCTGTTGAGTGCGGAGTGACTCATTCTCATTTTGAAGATCTTCATGAGCCGATCTCAGGTTCTCAAGCTCTTGCTTCCTTTCAAGATAATCATAGGAGAGATTTTCATGAGTGGTTGAGAGTGTTTCATGACGACTTTCAAGTTCTTCGTACTTAATGTGAAGACTTTTAATGTCTTCAATTAAGGACTGAGTTCGAGTCATTTCCGCGTCCAACAGGTCATCGCTTTTGTATAGAAGCTTTTGAATATGTTCCATAGCATTTTGTTGTTTTGTTGCAATTTTAGCAAGTGTTTTGTAGCTAGGTTTAGATTCACATTCAGAGTCATCCTCACTTGATGTTTGAAAGTAAGCATCGCATGAGTTTACCTTGGCATGGCGTGCCATGGAGCAGTATGTGGGAGCAGAGTCATCCTCATCATCAGCATCGGCATTGGTGACGAGGCCATTGTCTTTAGTGTTGAAGATGGACTTGGCGACATATGGTGAAGCTAGAGCCAGGCTTTCCACGCCTGAATTAGACTCCTCCTCACACTCTGCCTCCTCAGAGGTAGACTCCTCTGAATCCATCTCCTTGCCAACAAACGCACGAGCCTTGCTTGATGAGCTCTTCTTGTGTGATGAAGACTTAGATGAAGATTTTGATGAATACTTTGAGGATTTCTTATTCTTATTGTCATCAGATCATACTCTTTGTTCTTCTTCTTCTTCTTCCTCTTCTTCTTCTTCTTCTTCTTGGTCTCATTGTCCCATTGAGGACACTCAGAGATGTAGTGACCAGGTTTCTTGCACATGTGGCATGTTCTCTTCTTGTAGTCACGAGAGGAAGCTTCATCATTTCTTGAGCTGGATCTTGAAGACTTTCTGAAGCCCTTTTTGTTGGTGAACTTCTGGAACTTCTTCACAAGCATATCGAGCTCCTTTCCAATGTCTTCAGGATCCTCAGAACTGAAGTCAGATTCTTCTTCAGACGAGGACACAAATTTTTCCTTCAAAGCGCGAGATCGGCCATAGTTGGGACCATAGATATCTCTTTTCTCAGATAATTGGAACTCATGTGTGTTGAGCCTCTCAAGTATGTCAGACAGATCGAGAGTCTTGAAGTCAGGGCAATCTTGAATCATCAGGGCCAGGGTGTCAAATGAGCTGTCAAGTGATCTCAGGAGCTTCTTGACGATTTCGTTCTTGGTGATCTCAGTGGCGCCAAGTGAGCTGGACATTCTCATTGTCGTTTCTCTTGAAGCGGTTGAGGAGGTTGGAAGAACATCAATCGTTGAGTCTCTCTGAGTTGAGACGCCTTCATTCACCTTGGAGAGCCAGTCCCAGACTAGCTTCGCAGTTATCATTGCACTCACACAGTCGTACTGTCCTTTGGTCAGGTGACCACAGATGATGTTCTTGGCAGTCGAGTCCAGTTCAATGAACCTCCTGACATCAGCAGCGGTGACACCTTCACTGACCATGGGAACGCCGTTCTTAACGACATACCAGAGGTCGACATCAATGGCTTCAAGATGCATACACATCATATTCTTCGAGTAGGGGTAATCACTGCCATCGAAGATAGGGCACGCAGCGGTAACCTTGATTATCCCTGGATTTGACATAGCTAAAACTCCAGGTGGTTAAACCGAATCACACAGAGCAAGGGAGCACCTTGCTCTGATACCAATTGAAAGAGCTAGTTGTCGACTAGAGGGGGGTGAATAGGCGATTTTTATGAAAGTCTTCAAAACACTGGGGCTTTGAAGAAAAATAGTAGAAATGAACCTATTGATATGCAATGGAATGTAGACTACACTAGACATGCCATAGTCAAGTATGCAATGAAGTGAAAGTTCGAAGACTATCAGCAGCTAGGTAGTATGGACCAGGATGGAAGATAGTATGAAGCCAAACAGTAAACAGTCTTCACTCTGTGAAGTCAATCAGATCATACATGCAAGCAATGTCTTCATGAAGACAAACTTTAAAGTAAAGGGAAGTGAAGGATAGAACCAGTAGCTTGGTGAAGACAAGGGATTGGTAGACCAGTTCCGGTTGCTCCAATAATTGTACGTCTGGTTAGGGAGGCTGGGATTTAACTCAGAAGACCGCGTCTTCACCTTATTCCCCTTGGGATAAGGTGTAACGCCCTCGATGCGGCTATATCTCCTACATGTCGAATCATGACTTAGAGGCATAACCGCATTGAAAGCAATGTCGCAAGTAAGGTAATGTTCACAACAACCCATGTAAATAGATAAAAGGGGAAAGGATACATAGTTGGCTTACACTCGCCACGTCACACAATACATGAATAACATTACAATCATCCAATACACTCATGGTCCGACAATGGTACCAAAATAAAGATCAACCCCCACATGCGACAAAGTCCCTGATCGCCCCAACTGGGCACCACTACTGATCATCTGGGAAAGACACATAGTAATGGCGAGAGTCTTCATCGAACTCCCACTTGAGCTCAAGCACATCGTCTAGAATGGTATCATCGGTCCCTGCATCTTGTTTTGGAAGTAAACTGTGAGTCACGGGGACTCAACAATCTCACACCCTCGCGATCAAGACTATTTAAGCTTATAGGTAAGACAAGGTATGATGTGGAGCTGCAGCAAGCGACGAGCATATATGGTGGCTAACCTGTTCGCAAAAGAGAGCGAGGAGAGAAGGCAAAAGCACGGTCGAACAACTATGATCAAGAAGTGATCCTAGAACAACCTACGTCAAGCATTACTCCAACACCGTGTTCACTTCCCATACTCCGCCGAGAAGAGACCATCACGGTTACACACGCGGTTGATTCATTTTAATTAAGTTAAGTTTCATGTTATCTACAATTGGACATTAACAAATTCCCATCTGCCCATAACCGCGGGCTCGGCTTTCGAAAGTTCAAATTCCTGTAGGGGAGTCCCAACTTAGCCCATCACAAGCTCTCACGGTCAACGAAGGATATTCCTTCTCCCGAGACATTCCGGTCAGACTCGGCATCCCGGTTACAAGACATCCTCGACAATGGTAAAACAAGTCCAGCAACACCGCCCGAATGTGCCGACAAATCCCAATAGGAGCTGCACATATCTCGTTCTCAGGGCACACTCCGACGATACTAGCTACGAGTAAAACCAACCCTCAAGTTTCCCCAAGGTGGCTCCGCAGGCAGCTCAGTCGGACCAACACTCAGAGCAGCACTAGCCTAGGGGGGTTTAAATAAAGATGACCCTTGGGCTCCGGAAACCCAAGGGAAAAAGAGGCTAGGTGGAAAATGGTAAAACCAAGGTTGGGCATTGCTGGAGGAGTTTTATTCAGGGCAAGCTGTCAAGGGGTTCCCATCATAACCCAACCGCGTAAGGAACGCAAAATCCGGGAACATAACACCGATATGACGGAAACTAGGGCGGCAAGAGTGGAACAAAACACTAGGCAAAAGGCCGAGCCTTCCACCCTTTACCAAGTATATAGATGCATTAAGATATAACAAGATAATATAGTGATATCCCAACAATAAACAATGTTCCAACAAGGAACGATCTCCAATCCTCACCTGCAACTAGCAACGCTATAAGAGGGGCTGAGCAAAGTGGTAACATAGCCAATCAACGGTTTGCTAGGACATGGTGGGTTAGAGGTTTGACATGGCAATTTGGGAGGCATGATAAGCAAGTGGTAGGTATCGTAGCATAGGCATAGCAAAAGAGCGAGCATCTAGCAAGCAAAGATAGAAGTGGTTTCGAGGGTATGATCATCTTGCCTGCAAAGTTCTCAAAGTTGACTTGATCCTCGTAAGCGAACTCAACGGGCTCCTCATTCACGAACTCGTCTCTCGGCTCAGCCCAAACAATAACAACAAGCAAACGAAACACAATCAACCACGTGCAATGCTCAAACAACATGATGCAAACATGGTATGATATGCGGGATGCGGTATGCGATGCATATGCAAGATTTGACAAGGATTGATTGAAACTGGCCTCAACTTGGAAATCCAAGAGTGTCACTGGAAAGGTAAGGTGATTTTGGTTGAAATCGATATGAAGATCACCGGAATCAGATGCACGGTTTGGAAATGGCAAGCAAAACAAATATGGCACCGGTCTGCAATAATCAGCAAGTGACCAACTAAATGCATCAGGATAAATATGCTACAACACCCAAACATAACAAAAAAATACATGGAAGGGATCCACTCATGATTCTTGACAAAAGATGAACACTGAGCTACGGCTAATTCATCCATTAACAGGTTCAAACAAGCATGGCAATAGTGCAAATGATAACAGGTTTCGGACTTTAGAGCATGAGGAAGCACACTTTAGAGCATGCAAACTACATGCTACAGGAACTTAACATGGCAAAGCAAGGCATGGCATGAAGCTACTCAAAGCACTTAACAAAAGTCCCTTAGTGACCTTGAGCCAAAAGGGATCAGAAAATAAAATGGCAAGCATGTGAACATGGCAAAAACATAAACAGATTCAGACTTGGTGAAAAACTGGAGCATGCAAATCAGTTAACGAGTAGGCATGTTTACGAGCTCGATGCACTCACTACAGAGCATGGAATGACAAACTAAGAATACACCCATCAAGAATACATGGCATAGAAGCTAGACATGGCAAGAACAACAACATATCATGCACGGATCACTAGCAACATCCTCGGCAAAATCGCTAAACATGTTAACAATCTGCCAGGATTATTTTATAGCAAAAGTAGAGCTCGATTGACTCAAGCTAGGTTGCTCCATAAATGCAAACAAAGACATGGATGGATAGAGCACCATAATGTTAACAAAACATCCTTACTGATCATCCTCAAAAGAGGCACGGATCACTAGGAAACAACATGAACATATGGCATAACAACAAAATCAGGACAAGGACTTTGTGAAAATTCTAAGTCCCTGAAATCAGCATTACCGATTACGCTACTTTGCAAGCTTGTGCTAGTCACCACAGATATCACAAAAATACATGGCAAGCACCTATGTAAAGATGGCATGGCATATAACAAAACACATGTAGAGCTGAGGAGCATATCATGCACACATTAATCATGGCAAAAATGACAAATAGCTATTAGCTGAAACAGATCTGCCAAATTCACCACATAGCCCTCTTCCAACAGCATTTTGGGCATCAAGATGAGCTCAAATGAAAATGATGCAGTGAGATGAAATGATGTACTCGTCGAGGTGAACATTTTGATATGCTACACACACAAATTGGATCTACGATGAGAGAGTTATGACATGCCAAAGTTTGCAAAAAATTAGGGTTCGGGGATGAAAAGTCAACCCTCGCGGATTTCAGATCTGGATCTGATCCGGGCACTGTAGCTGCACTGTTCACCGGAGTCGATCGTCGTCACCGGAGAAGAAGGCCGGCGCTGGGGCGAGGTGGCTGCAGCTCCGGTGGAGGTCGGGGGCGGCGCCGGCGGTGGCCGGACGCGACGAGGCCGGCGGAGGTGCGGAGCGGCGCCTGCTCGGGTCGATGG
>NC_057797.1:312618632-312794755 GCF_018294505.1 Triticum aestivum
CATATGTAACATTTCCCAATATTGGCAATATATCCAACTTTGTACATGATCAATTCCATTTTGGGCTCCTTCATTTTGTGTTATTTTGTTGTTTTCTTTCAAGCATTATTTGTTGGTTGCCATGTCATCATCATATAGTGCATATTCATTTCATGTGATCCTTGTCATATATATTGCATTTTATTCGTACTATGTCGTGGCAACATGGTCATTGTGTGGTTGTTTTGCCTCTTGTCTTTTACATGCTCACCTTATGCCTTGAGGTGCTCATAATGTTGTTCTTTGCATCATCACCTTCTCCTTCCCTCTACTTCCTTCTTTTGGAAAGTGCCACATGCCCTTATCTTTTAATGTTCATCTTTGCCTGATAATTCAAGCATCATGTCACTTACTTCTCTGCCAAGTTTCACCTATTTTGGAGTTGATTCGGTTACGTTCAAAAATGCCTCTAGTTTGAATTTTATTCATATTTGTTTTGTTTTTCTATCTCTAAAAATACACAAATCAATTTATTAAAATAGGGTATAAATCCAGGGTCATGAGGATATTTTTATATCTCTTATATACATCTCCTACCTCCCTGGCCTTTTTCCTTTCTATAGTTGTGATTTTAAATGTACAGAATTTAGAGGAAAAAGGAAAGGGCCTTCCTAGCATAGCCACATGAGACTTTTCTCGTACCCAGCCGCCATCCACCCGCACCGCAGCCCAGCCAACCCACGCATACAGGAGCTTCGTCCTCCTGTACGGCGGTGCATCCAGCGTGTCCACGCCGGACATGGCCGTGATTTGACAGCCGTCTAGCGTCCCTAGGCCCTATATATCATGTCCTAGTGCCCTTGGGTTCCTCCTTGACCGACCCCCCTCCACTCCTTCCCTCGCCACCGCCAAGTAAGGCTAGCCACGCCACGCCATCGCCCTACCCACCATGCTCCGGCCAAGCTTGAGCTCGAGCTTGGAGTAGCTCAACACCGTGCCTCCGATCCCCTCGGCCACCATGAAGAGGAACACCAGGTACCTCTATGTCTCCTACCTCGATGCACGCGATGCCACGGCCCCTGGATCTACCTCCCCATCGTTCTCTTCCTCCCCTGCTTACGGACAGTAGCTCTGCCAAGTTTAGATCTCCCTCCCGTCGCTTCCAGTGCGTCTCCGGATTTGGATTGGAATTTGAATGTATGCTACAACTTTATTCATATCCATCAGGTTCAAACAACCAATGCATTATTCGATTCATAGGTACATATGTTCAAGGATTACATAAGAACCAAATAAAGAATGATGAACCATAGTAGTATACTTGTACTATTAAAGACGGTAAAGAAAGAGGCGAAATATATTCTGGTTGCTGAACAAGGTGAAGCGGAATGCCCATATTGTGCTCTCCTCCATGCAGAAGGCACTCATGACTCTAGTCCAACTCCCTGTGATGGCCGACCGCCCATCCTTCACGATCTTCATGAAAACATCTAGATAATCATTGTTTTCAGGTAGAAATACTTTAACCTTTGCATGCTACCAATCATGTAGTTTGAGAGGTAATCTTGAGTAATCTGCTTTGGCAACCACTACAAAGGAAAAAGATTCAGACATTTTCACCTAACACAACTCATCATGGCTGTAAAAACAAGGCTACAGAGTTCTTACTTACCATCGTGCAATTCGCTGTTGTCTTGGATAAAGTGTAAAAAATAGTTTAATTGCCATCTTTGGACCCATTTTACTAAAACTCTTTATCAGCTTCCTCACTTGATGCTGGTTCATCGATATCTCATCGCCCCATATGCAGGAAGGGTCGAAACACAGATCTTTACCAATGACATATGTACCTAAAAGCACCAAGTTAATATTAGAAGCTAAACAACAATTGCACAATGATGTAGTACAACACACTTTTATAATTTGTCTATATACATCCGTATGTGGTAGTCCATTTGAAATCTCTAAAAAGACAAATATTTAGGAACGAAGGGAGTATCTTATAACATCCAATATACTCACATATTAGATGAATTAACATCTTATATTATGGGCTAGAAGGAGTTTAGTTCATTCTTACAAATTATCTGCTGTTGTATCCACGGTTTACAGTTAGTTTGAGCTAGTTCGGGCTCAAATAGCCCTAAAGTATATATAAACATGAGGGCCAGTTTGAGCTAGTTGCATCTATAACCCACCCAAAAAAACTAGTATCCAACCCAAGAGGTGCTAATTGGAGCTAGTTCTCCTAGTGCATTTATTGTCAATCTAACCCTGCCATCCAAACAACTCTTTGGATGGAGTTAGTTCAGGGTTAGTAAAGAGCTAGAAACTAACTCTAACCTCTAGTTAAGTTGAGTATCCAAACCGGGTTGTGTTTTTGCTGTTGCTGTTGCTACTCTTCTACGTATATCTAGACATCATTAGAACATTAATGTAACACTCTTCCTTGTTGCTATGTAGCCTAGGATTGCATATTTAGACATTAAGTACAGTGCATATTGCTATGTAGCCTTAGATATATTACATATGGCCCTAGTTAACCTAAGGAAAAATGGGTTGCATATATATTCATTTAAAAGTCTGATTGGCCGATTAGTCCCTTATCAGCCACCGACCTATATGGTACCGGCTACCGATATCCTAAACAGTGACCAGATATAAGCCATGGGATGAAACTAACCTCGATGGAAACCAGCAGTCATTCCCAAAATTTTCCTGTGTAGGTACATCAAGAAGCATGTTAAGCATAACAGGCTAAACATCAGCCAAAATTACACATGACAGACAAAATAATCTCCAAAAGGTAGCTTCGGTGTGCAGGTTTAAGCAAGATAGTAAAGCAAAACAAGTGGAAAGGTGTGCTAACTACAACAGGCCAAACATTTAACAACAAGCAAACATGGTCATTCAAACTGGTATTGTACCGGTCTAAGTACACTGGTTATAATTAAATAAAAATGGGAAGGCTTGTTAACTGCAAGATGCAGCAACCAAATGTAGTCATTCATAGTGTTATTGTTGAAACTGGTACTGATGAAATTGAACCGCACAGTTCATACTTGCACATATAGAACATCACATTGTGAATAACTGGAATAAACAAGGCATACTACGAACAACCAAAGATAGCATTTGAAACTAAACATATGCTAACTACAAACAACCGAACAATCAAAAAACTTCAAAAGAGGCATATGCTAGCTATAACAGGCTTATCATCAAGCAAATATATGCATTCCTATCGGTATGTTGAAAACTAGATTGATGAAATGTACTACATAGTAAATAATTGCACATATAGAGCATCACATTGTGAACAACTGAAATAAACAAGGCATACTGCAAACAACCAGATATAGGAATTAAAACTGGACATATTCTCACTACACTACAAAAGGGTCTCGACAAAACAAAACATGGGTTCCCCCCCTGTGAAGAGGCACGGCAAAACAAATCATGGGTTTCCTCACTTTTCAAGGATGGGTTAGTTCCCGTGGGAAGAGCACAGACCCTGGATGCGCTCCATGTTGTCGCAGATGGGCTCCTTCCCCTTGGAAGAGCACGGCTATAGGGTGCCCTCCCTGATGTTGCATACGGGTGCTTTCCATTTGGAAGAGCAGATGGACTCTTTCCCCTTGGAAGAGCCGAAGAGGGTGCCCTCCCCATGGTCGCCGTCGATGAGGTCTGACTTGGAAGCTATGGATCCCAAGCCAGCGTGGCAGAACGTGTCGGACCTCGGGTTCCGGCAAAACCCTCAAGGTTCGAACACTAAGGTGCGCGCGAAGATCTCCCCCTACAGATCCACGTCCTAGCTTCGCTAAGATCTCAAGGGCTAACTCGACGAACTCGCAACACAAAGGACACAAGATTTATACTGGTTTGGGCCACTGTTGTGGTGTAATACCCTACTCCAGTGTGGTGGTGGTGGATTGCCTCTTGGGCTGACGATGAACAGTACAAGGGGAAGAACAACCTCCTGAGGAGAGGTGTTCTTGTGGTTGGGGAACTTGTGGATGTTCGGATATCCCCCTAGCTATGGTGGTGGCTAGTCCTATTTATAGAGGCCCTGGTCCTCTCCCCAAATATTGAGCGGGAAGGGAGCTAACAACGACGAATTTGAAAGGGGACAACTAGTACAACTTATCCTTACCAAAGCTGTCTTCGCCTCCAAAAGGCTCTGGTGGTGACGCCGCCTTGGGCTCCATGGTGACCTCCATCTTGCCGTCCTACTGGTCATGGTCTCGTTGCACCGATATGGAAACCTTTTCTTGATGCCTCGGTACTCCACGCCTGCGCTTGCTTCCTTAGCAACTAACAGGAAACAAGGACACTTGGCGCGCTGCTGCCTGCCTGGCGCCCGCATGATCTTGATCGTCATGGCTCACGTCATTGAAAGCTCGTGAGGTTTTCCTTGCCTAGAACTCTCCACCCCTCGTGAGCCATCCTAGTGAGGGTGCTCCCGAGGAGGTCTTGTGTCATCCGCCTTGTGAGGCTTGGCCCCTCGCGAGGGTATTGAGTGCTTGTTGGTGAAGATGGTTCGTATGGGCCCGCTCGCAGAGCCACGCCATGGGTAGCAGGCAGGCATGTCTGGGGACCCCCGTTCCCAGAACGCCGACAGTAGCCCCCGGGCCCAAGGAGCACTCGAGCTTGGCTTCGAGGCGAAGCCAAAGGTCAAGTGCGGAGTGCCGCGAGCCCTAATAACCTGCAGCCTTGGTCGACGTGTGGCGGTTGATTGGTCCTGGGCGTCTCCACTTCCCCATGCTACCTCGGCAACTGCCCGACTTGACAAGTTCCTGCAACATGCAAGGAAAAACCATCCTTACCTATGATAGTGGGGGCGCTGGTTGGCCTTCTCCTGCTATAAATGGGAGGGGGCGGATCCCCCATCGCCCATCTCTTCCCATTTCACTTGCTTCTCCCCCTCGCACCATTGCCGACACCAGTGGCGCCCATCCGAAGGTTTTGTGCGGTGAAGAAAGGAAAGACTCCCCTCGACGGGCTAGCACCGCTCTCGTCGAAGAAGAGGCCGGCCCACTGCCGCGATGAGGCGACGATGCAGGTGGTGATGAGGCCTTGGTCCGAGCGGCCTCCTCCCGGGTATCCGTTACCCCTGTACGCCTAAGCCGGGGGCTCAGGAGGGAGAGGCGACGAGCGTCGGCGCGTATGCCGAGGCCATGGTTGCGGTGCCACATTGGCGCGCGTCGCCACCCCTGGAGTCCATGCAACAGACTCCTCGCGCGAACTCGTGCTGTGGGTGGTGATGTCCCGGAGCACTTGGATCCACTTCCCTTCCTTCTGCTCAGCCAAGATGCCGCCGAGGGGGCCCCTCGAGCTTTGGCTGCACCACGCCGACTGCGACATGCCGACAACTGGAGCGGAGGTTGAGGCCGTCTCCTCGGGAAAGATATTCATGACCTGAGGATGGGGTGAGATTGCCCAAGTGTGTCGTGCGGAGGGTGCCCTCGCGATCCACTTCGTGTACGACGGTGCCTCCACACTGTTCTTCAAGGTCTTCGACGTAGAAGGCCTCCATCTGGAGTGTTGCCCCAGGTGGGGTCATCTGGCTGGTGCCACAGGTGGGGCAGGGTCTGCTGCCTGCGTCGCCAGTGTCTCCTTGGGAAGAAGCAGCGACACTTGGTAGTCCAGCGATTCTCCCAAGCTCTACGAGACCCCGGAGACGAGCGAGGATAGATACGTGCCCCGAAGATCCCACCGATCCTAGAGCAGGGATGCAGCGCTAGGCTGCTACCGCCGCTGATCTGGATGAGGTTGGCACCGGCCTCTGGTGGCCACTGTTGATGATGGCATCATCCACCGGACACGTGTAGTTAGGATACCCTAAGTTCTTGCCTTTTGTTCCCTGCGAGGAATCAAGAAATGCCCCGTGGGGGTGTGTAAGGGTTTTGTAATGCCTCTTGTTAATATTGTCCTTATTATGAACTTGCGCGAGCGCGAGTCCTACTTCAGCTCGGTCTCCCTTTCCGACCTCGCGACGACTTGGCGCTCTACGCTGACAGGTCCCGGTCCCCAGGCAGGCTGCGGCCGTTTGCTGGTATGCCAGGTCGCGTGCTATGGTTAAGGCCAGGAGGTGAGTGGCCCAAGGTCCAGTAAGAGTTCCTGAGGCGCGATGCTCAGGAGGTCCCCTTTAGCACTAAAGCAGCCATCGAGAGGTAAGTAAGGGGGGTGACGTTGCTGTAGCAGGGTTTGCGGGTAGTATGGTTCTTAGTCCTTAGCGGTTTAGCCAACCTAGGCTCCGGACTTATCTTGATGGTCCGGAGCTGATTCCTCATGATGCGCCAGATTCGTGCATAGGCGCCCGAAGCATAGCTAAGCCAGGACCACGCGAGCCTCCCCCCTTCTCCGCGCTCTCCTTCGTGCTCTGCGTCATCAGGTCCCAGCCCTCGAGCGAGCTCAGCCGCCGCTGGAATGCCAGGTCGTGTGCCCTGGTCAAGGCCAGGAGGTGAGGGTTGGAGAGCTAGTTAGAGATCCTAAGTCGCGATGCTCAGGAGCCCCCTTTTAACGGGCAAGCAGATTGCATGGGAGAAGAGCGAGCTCGCGGCCCCGCATGCAGTCGCCTTCAGGAGATTCCTGCAAGCCAGCACAAGGAGAGACATAGTTTGCCATTACAGTTGCCGGTCCGCTCCTGGTCGCTCCGCGAGGAGATGAAGGCACTGAGGGCTTGGTGAGGTGATGTGCGCGGGGCATGCCGCGAGCCAGAGCTCGACCGCTCAGGTTTGTCGACGTTGCAGGGACGGACCCGAGCACAAGCGTCGTGCCAGCGTGAGTAGCCCCCTTGGCGGGTGAGAATCAAGCAGGTGATAATCATAGATAGATTAAGCATGGAAGGCAAAATAGCTCGGGTAAATGCATGAACGATACGCGCCACTGGGTCCGGCCCAAGCGCCTTGTGGATGATGCATCCCGAGGGGTGCCCCTAGCAAGGTAAGCTAAAGACATATAAAAGAAGGGATACATGCCACAGGGACGGACCCACGTGGCCTGTGAATAATGCAGCCCTCTGGGCGCTCCCAGCTAAATGAACTTGGAAAATGTCACCTGGTTCCGTTGATGAAGGGGTGTTGATGCAGCTGAAGGTACGCAGCGAAGGGGTTGCCCCTCACGAGCCACCGGGGCCCTGAGCCTCTGGAGGCTCTGAGGGTCCAGGCGGTTCCTTGAGGACCGTCTCCATCTCCGCCAAAACTGCGTGGTGCCTGGCCTCCTGACCCACCATGACGCTCCGCACCTTGCGCTGGAAGGCAGCAGCGACGCTCAGCAGGCTGAACGGCATACGAATGTAGCTGTGAGGTGGACCTTCATAGCGCCCAACACGCGAAGGCCAGAAGCGCTCCTGAGATGCGGCTCGGTTCAGCCCTGGTATGTCGATGCCGACGTGCAGCTCACCACCCTCGCCTGGGTGGGGAGCAATGCCAGGTGGGCGACGGTCGCCGCATATTTCTCTTGCTTCCTGAAGCTCCTGAGATACCTTGGTGCTGAACTCCTGAGCGCCAGACGCTCCTTGCCCAGTGTCCTCCTGAGGGAGACGTGCCGCGAAACATGCCTCCAAGTGGTGCCTGAGTGCCTCTCTCGTGACGTTGGCAAGGTCTGAGGCCCTCCAGAATAGAGCCCCCCAGCTCTATCCTAGGAGGGCGCCGGGCACGCCTTCCTATGCGATGGAGGGAGCCACCCCAAGTGTGTGTGCCGATCCGATCATGGCGCCACTTGAAGTGCCGCTTGCCTGAGACCCTGCTCGGAGCAGCTGTTTCTTCTTCTTGGGGTGGCCTCAGGGGGACGCTCGTCCTTGCTGTCAGGGTCGTTGATTGCTGTAGCTTGGAAGGCACGCTCGAGGGAGCACACGGCATCTCTTTCTTCGCAAGGCACCGTGACGACTCCGCCGCTTCCTGGCATCTTGAGAACATTGTAGCCGTGATGGGTCACCACAATAAACTTGGCCAGGGCTGGGTACCCGAGGATCGCATTGTATGGCAGAAGTATGTGGGTGACGTCGAAGTCGATGAGATCGGTGCGGTAGTTGTCGTGCTGTCCGAAGGTAATGGGGAGGCGGACCTACCCGATCGGGGTGGTGGAGCCGTCGGTCACTCCTGAGAAAGGCTTGGTGGGCCGAGGCTGATCATACGGCACTTGGAGGTTGGCGAACGTGTCAACTGATAGGACGTTGAGCCCTGCGCCGCCATCGATGAGAGTCTTGGTAACTTGCACGTTGCTAATGACTGGTGAACAGAGCATCGGGAGGCCGCCGGTGGTAGCCGTACACTTGAGCTGATCTACCGAGCTGAACGTGATGGCGCACTTGGACCATCTGAGCGGGCACGTGGCCTCGAGCTTGGGGAGGACTGCATTCACTTCACGAGCGAACTGTTTGAAGATACGCTGTGAGGCTAAGGCTTGAGCTCTGCCCAAGATGCAGACGATGGCACGCAGCTCCTGGAAGCCCCGAGCCCCCTCGTCCTGATGGTGGTCGTCATTCCTCCTTGGTGGTGGCGGTAGTGGAGGGAGACCGGCGTTACCCTGAGGACGATCCTCACGAGGCTGGTCCCTCCACTCGAGGTCATCACGAGGCCAGTCGCACCACTCCTGGCACGGGCCACGGTCATCCCAGCGTCCTCCACCATGTCCTCCTCCTCGGTCGTAGCCCCGGTCGTTGCGCTTGGGGCATCGACCGAAGCGTCCTTCTCGAATGGCTATGAGCTCTTAACAGTCTCTTATGTTGTGGCTATGCAGGTTATGGAATGTGCGGAATAGTCGGCTACTCTTGGAAGACTCGGACTGGTCCCTACCGCGCTTTGGGTCCGGCTCCGCCGCGAGCACGACTGCTCCCTTGCGCTACACGTCTTTGGCCTTGGCTTTATTCTCCTTCCGGTCCGCAGCCGGGAGCTCGAGGAGGGAGAGGCGCCCCTCCTCAGCTCTTGCGCACTTGGTCGCCAGGTTGAATAGCTCGAGAGACGTGCACAACTTCTCGTGGATGGCGAGCTCCTCCTTCATCTTGACGTTGCAGACCCCATCGTAGAACGCGGAGATGATGGCCTTATCCATCACCTTGGGGATCTTGAGGCGAACATTGTTGAAGCGCTGGATGTACTTCTGGAGGGTATCTCCTAGTTATTTCTTGACGCGGCGTAGGTCACCCGGAGCAGGTGGGCGGTCGCGAGTGCCCTGGAAGTTGGCAACGAAACGGTCGCGCATCTCGTTCTAGGAGTAGATCGAGCCTGGAGGCAGGTTCAGGGGCCAGGAGCGGGAGCCATCCTTGAGAGCCACGGGGAACGTTCGCCGTGATTTTCTTGTCGCTGTTGGCCGCCTTGATGCTCAGCTCGTAGAGCTGTAGGAACTCCGCGGGGTCTGGGTGCCATTATAGCAAGGAGGCAGATCCGGCTTGAACTTGCCTAGCCAAGCGACGCTATGCAGCTCAGGGGTGAAGGCGCGACAGCCTGCCGTGGTCACCGGGACTCTGCGCTAGTGGAGAACATGTCCTTGATGGGGTCCGCGCACCGCCGCCGCAGGCGGCACATGGTCTTGCCGTGGTGGTGCAGGGAGCGCGGGGGCATTTTCTCGCGGCCGAGGGACTTCTTGGCAGCTTCTTTCTACTTGCGCGGGCGCCAGACACGGCAGGTCGCGCCGTGGGGCCGCGGGCATGGGCGCCAAGACTCTGTCTTGGGGCAGAGGTGGTGGAGGCACTCCATGGGCACGCTGCCCATGGCTGGCGGAGGGCGAGGCAGCGAGAGGGACGGCGCAGGGGAGCCCCTGCGGTGCTGACAAGGTTGGCGATGCGGTCAAGCCAGTCCTCGTACAGGTCGTCGATGGGGCGGTAGCGCAGGAGCTCGCGCGCCATGCACAGAGCGGCCTATGCGTCCACGGGAGCGCGACGAGCGTGGGACGACGAACCGTCCGATGTCAGTGATGGAATGGTGGTGCGGCCGTCCCGCCGCACCGAGGGGTGCAACGAGGATGCTTGCTGGTCGTTCCCCGCCGGGCCAGTGGCGGCAGGCAACGGAAAACGACGGGGTGGCCCGCCGACGGGAGCCATCTACACAACGCGGACGGTAAGGGCAGCCCGGCGCTCACCGCGAGCGCGGCGAGCGTCCTCCATGGAGAGGATGAAGCAATGGGACACGGAGCGACGGAAGGGAAGCTTCGGCGCACCCCTACCTGGCGCGCCAAATGTCGGATCTCGGGTTCCGGCAAAACCCTCAAGGTTTGAACACTGGGGTGCACGCGAAGATCTCCCCCTACCGATCCACGTCCTAGGTTCGCTAAGATCTCAAGGGCTAACTCGAAGAACTCACAACACAAAGGACACAGTATTTATACTGGTTCGGGCCACTGTTGTGGTGTAATACCCTACTCCAGTGTGGTGGTGGTGGATTGCCTCTTGGGCTGAGGATGAACAATACAAGGGGAAGAACAGCCTCCTGAGGAGAGGTGTTCTTGTGCTTGGTGAACTTTTGGTTGTTCGGATCTCCCCCCTAGCTATATGGTGGTGGCTAGTCCTATTTATAGAGGCCCTGGTCCTCTCCCCAAATATTGAGCGGGAAGGGAGCCAACGACGGCGTTCGCCTACAAAAGGCTCTGGTGGTGACGCCGCCTTGGGTTCCATGGTGACCTCTGTCTTGCCGTCCTGCTGGTCATGGTCTCGTTGCGCTGATATGGAAACATTTGCTTGACACCTCGGTACTCTGCGCCTGTGCTTGTTTCCTTAGCACCAAAGAGGAAACAAGCACTCTATGCCCACCTGGCGCCCGCCTGATCTTGATCGTCATGGCTCACGTCATTGAAACCTCGCGAAGTTTGCCTTGGCTTGAACTCTCCACCCCTCGCGAGCCAGCCTGGTGAGGGTGCTCCCGAGGAGGTCATGTGTAGTCCGCCTCGCGAGGCTTGGCCCCTCGCTAGGGTCTTGAGTGCTTGTTGGTGAAGATGGGCCGTACGGGCCCGCTCGCAGAGCCACCCCGTGGGCCGCAGGCAGGCAAGTCTGGGGACCCCCGTTCCCAGAACGCAAACAAAACGTGTCCTTTAGAAATGAAAAAAGGGGCTCGGTGGCAATGTAGAATGGAAAATTGTTGACAGCAAGCCAGAGGAGATCAGCGGTGGTGCCATGGATGAGATCGACGATGGTTGAACCCGAGGGGTTGGGGGTGGGTCACTTAACCTGTGACACAGCCCACCTCAGGGCGTGGCTGTCGATGACCTAAATGTCGTAGCCGGGGGATGAGACATGCCCGCGTACTCTAGCCCGCTGCTTGAGTGCCTGCGGCCAGTAATGGTCGTCAGCTTCCTCGGCGACGTCGGGCGAAGAGACCGCTATGTACCTCTTTCGGGCCAGTCGCTCCTTGAGTTTTATGGGAAGCATAGCGGGGCTTAGGCTGCGACGCTTTGGAGTATGGGTGGGGATGGGGATGGGGATCTGTGGGAAAGGGGGCGTTTAGCAGGCATCATCTAAGAAAGTCAGGGCATCCTGGGTATGGAGATCGGTGGGTAAGCTGCATTGGCAAACCAGCAGATGTTGACAATGGAGGCCTTGCGTCGGCGGGGACTTTGCTAGGGTTTCGAGAGAGGGAGGGTGTGTGTGTCTGTGTGTGTGTCTATGCATGCTCGAGGAAGTTTTGGTGTGTGTGTGTGTGGTAGTGGGGGCGCAGGGTGTTTGAAGAAATGACGCAGGTACTGAAAATTTTACTACATGGGAGTGAAATGCCGGGCTATTGAAAATTTTGATGATAGTGCATCGCCACATGGTCCGGAGATAACAACCGTGTGTTATGAAACAGAAAAACCCTCAAGGCAAGCGGATATTTTCTAGGGATGCGGGCGGGATTGGGAACAAGAAACATTGCACACGGTCCGGTGGTAACAACCGTGTGTTATGAAACAGAAAAACCCTCGAGGCGGGCAGCTATTTTTGAGAGGGGAGCCTCGTGGAGCCCAACGTACTGTACGGATGTGTGCATGACAGGTGCACCGGTGTGGCACATGGTTAGTTCGAGTGAACCATGTCTGTTGCGTCATCCGACTTGTCTAATGTCCATAAATTTGGCAAAAAATGACGCAGGAGAGGGTCAGAACACGAACACACTTGCATGTGGACCAAATTTATGTATCCAAAGGGTGATTTGGTTTTCAAATACCCAATGAAACTTTGATGTGGCACCTCTCTCGCAAAGCGCACAGTATTGCTTGCCCCCACCCCCCTCGTATCAGCGCGAAGGGAATCCTAAGCTATGAATGCATGCCCCCTCCCCCTGAACCGAGGTTCACCTAGCAAACTGCGAAGTAGCTAGAAGCCCTCCTCCTCCCTCGTGTCGGCATGAAGGGAATCCTAAGCTATGAATGAATACCCCCCAATCGAGGTTCACCATAGCAAAGTGCAAAGTAGCTAGCAGGCCCACTCCCTCGTGTCGGGACGAAGGGAATCCTAAGCTATGAATGCGTACCCCCCAACCGAGGTTCCCCTAGCAATGTGTGAACTAGAGCTAGCACCCCTTCCTCGTGTCGGCACGAAGGGATTCCTAAGCTATGAATGCGTGCCCCCAACCGAGGTTCACCTAGAAAGTGCGAAGTAGCTAGCAGCCCCCCTCCCTCGTGTCGGCACGAAGGGAATCCTAGCTAAGCTATGAATGCATGCCCTCCCCCCCAACCGAGGTTCACCATAGCAAAGTGTGAAGTAGCTAGCAGCCACCCCTTCCTCGTGTCGGCACAAAGGGAATCCTAAGTTATGAATGCACATGCCCCCCAACCCCGCAACCGAGGTTCACCTAGCAAAGTGCAAAGTAGCTAGCAGACCCCCTCCCTCGTGTCGGCACAAAGGGAATCCTAAGCTACAAATGCACATACCCCCCCAACCAAGGTTCACCTAGGAAAGTGCGAAGTAGCTAGCAGCGCCCCCTCGTGTCGGCATGAAGGGAATCCTAAGCTATGAGCATGCCCCCTCCCCCCAACCGAGGTTCACCTAGCAAAGTGCGAAGTAGCTAACAGCCCCACCCCCCTCGTGTCGGCACGAAGGTAATCCTAATTAAGCTATGAATGCATGCCCCCCAACCAAGGTTTACCTAGCAAAGTGCGATGTAGCAACCCCCCCCCCCTCCCACACACACACTTTCAGTTGGCGGACCAGAGAGGCATATATCTCACCTAGATGGATCGTAAAATGGACCAAGAATAATCCACCTGGGTCGTACGACCTCTTTCTTATTGTTGGTCAAAGTGATGGCCATCCATGCGACCCCGGAGATGGGCTAGCTCGCCAAAAATCACGCAAGTAGCTAGTCCCCGAAGACAACCACTACATGCGTGTGGCCCAAAAATATGTATGGAGAGGTGTATTTTTGAGTAACAATGGAACAACTTTGATGTGGCACCGTGATTTCGAACTAGAATCCCCACACTGAGTGAGGGTTAGATTGACGATGCATATGTATGTTACACCACACCTCAAGCCAACGACGGGGATTCATATATGCATGCATGCGTGCATAGTATATGCGCCCAAACATAATTACGTCCAAATCTCACCATGACCTATACTATGATAACACGAACCAAATGAAGAATCCGCCATGGTAACCTATCTTGTTGTTGGTCAAGGTGATCATGGGTGTCCATGCGGGCCCACGAATATATAGGCTTGTCACCGATAACCACGCGAGGGAGTATCGTTCAAAGGCAACCACTACATGCATATGTATGGAGGTGATGCATGCATGCATGTTCGAATACACAACATTGATCTGGCGCATGTGTCAAAAATCATACACTAGCTCGCCACACAGAGCGAGATCGGTTCATGATGTTGTCGTTGTACTAGCCACTTTGACTCGATGGGAGGGATTCATGCATACACATGCAGGTCTATGTTATCAAAGTGTATCATGCATGTCATCCAGAGCAAAAATAATAATCCCCTCCTAAGTCAAATTAACCTCTCTTGTTGTCAGGCAAAAAGAAGCGATGGACCAAGCGAGCCCAGAGATGGAAAGCATCGATATCGCTGATAACCGCTTAAGTGGGTGCGAGAGAACAACCACCCTCTTTGCATGTGGGCCAAACATATATATGTTGAATACCCATGCACAACTTTGATGTGCCACATGCCTCAAAAACCGTAAACCCCTGCCATAATATATGTACAATCCAAAAGAATCCTCACCGATGGTGAAATTAATTAACCTCTCCTGATGTAGGTCAAAGTGATGCATGCATGCATGCATCGACGATGGCTTCGTGGGTCCACAGATGGAAGCGTCACACGTGAGTGTCCTAGCTAGGATATATATATATATATATATATATATATATATATATATATATATATATATATATATGCATGTGGCCCAAAAGGTGTTGTGTGACATTTGAATAACCAATTTTCACAATTTTGATGTGGCACGTGCCTCGGTAACCAAAAAGTCCCGACAATGAGTGAGGTGTACTTGTTCACAGACGCATACGTATAGTATATATGCTAGTCCCCTCCCACATCTTCGACGCATACTATATACCACCATAACACAAACAAAAAAGATTCTACCTTGCTGGTCAAATTAACCTCACTGCCAGCTATTCATTAAAGTGATGGACAACGACCTCGCGGGCCCACAGAAAGCGTCACACGCGAGTATCGAGTGTCGTGTAGGACAACCATCGGCTGCATGTGGCCAAAACATTTATGTATGAAAGGGTTGTATAATGTTTTAAATAACGATTTCACGACTCTGATGTGGCACCATCATGCCTAACAAAACGGCCAACCCAAATGGTGGCTCACAACTCGTAGTGTATTGTGAGCCACCTGCCACCCCCAGACGCACACACCCACACACACACCGCGAATCCACCGCAACTACGATGCAAGTTAAATTAATTATCCCGTGGTGAACATACATGTTACCAAAGGAGGGATGTTTTAGTTTCAAAAAAATCACAGAGATCATTCAGACGTTTTAGTACATTGATTGATTGATTTTCTATGGGTATAATGTGCAAAAATCAAATTTGAGCTAGATGCACACATGACAGTGCACCTAAATGGATTGCAAAAACACATGTGTCTTAGTGGGTGCATGTTTACTCCCCGTGCAACAAATTTCAAACATTGAGAATCTTGATTTTTTAAATTCTACTACATCCAAAACTTATTTGAGGTTCATGAAACTTATCGTGTTGTCATATGGACACCAATACAAAGTGGCATTGTACTTTTTTTTTTGAAATTTGAGACCAGTTTTGATGTAATCTTTATCTAATTACAGACGGGAGATTATTAATAACTGGGAACCAATATCCCAAACGGAATATTTATTCAAACCGTGAGCGTTAGACAAACAATGGATATGTGCCATGCTTCGGTTAAGCAATAAAGCGGCAGCATTAATCATCCAAATAGAAAAACAATATACGTGCCGCCGCGTGACCCGTGTGGCGTGCGAGTAGGCGTGAGTTGACGGGATGGGTCTGCTGTGCAGGCAGATGGGGAGGCGTGCATGCAGGCGTGTGAATTGATGCAGGCGTGCTTGTTGCGCAGTGTCATCGGGAGGCGTGTGTCAGGACCCCGATCCTAAGTGTGTAACACATCATATCACTTTGCGGCCTCACGCACGGTATTCCCACGGGTGCCACCTTACCTGGCCCGGGACCGTTTGCGCCTTTTGGCTCACGTATATGATAGTGTCGCTAGCATCCATATGACAAAGAACCCGGGCTGACATGGTTAGTCGTGAACCCAAAGTGGCACTAACTTACAGGGACAGGCATCCATGACCCAGCATCGAATGTGTCGGTCATCAGCGAGTGAATCCAGGCTGTAGCATTGGGCTAGCAGGACTCCGGTGAACCGGGCTGTAGCGGGCTAGCAGGACTCCGGTATTCATCGCGTGACATTTCCCCGAAGGGACAGACACAGGAACGAAGAAGGACACATGCCGGCCAGCCTAAGTGTTCGGGAGCAGTAGCAAGCTACCATGGCTCAGTGGAAACACTAGGAGACATTTCCCGGTAAGAGAGGCTACTAAGGATAAACAACTAGATAGTCAGATCCCACACATACCAAGCATTGCAATAACATACACACAATATGCTCGATATGTGCAAATACAACATGGTATCACAAAATGACTCTACAACTCAAGTATTTTATTAGGCTCCGAGGAGCGAGATATTACAAACATGGGTCTCATGACTCAACAATCAGAGCATACAAGTCAAAGCACAAGCGGAAGCTTAACATGTCTGAGTACAGACAACTATAAATGAAAAAGGCTGAGAAGCCTGACTATCTACCAGATCCTGCCGAGGGCACAAGATCGTAGCTGAGGTAACACGCTAAACGTCGAAGTCCACGTGGAACTACTAGTGAGACTGAAGTCTCTCTGCAAAAACATAAATTAAGCAACGTGAGTACAAATGTACCCAGCAAGACTTACATCAGATCTATCTACATATGCATCATTATCAACAAAGGGGATGGTGGAGTTTAACTGCAGCAAGCCAGCATTGACTCGGTGGCTAACCTGAACTACGACTGCAAGTAACTCTTTTGAGGTGGCGCACACGAGTCCACATATTCACCATATCAATACACCACTATGGATCCGCTCCCGTCTCCCTATGAGAACGCCATCCATAGCACTCACGCTTATCTTGCGTATTCTAGAGCATCCACTTTCACTTGTCTATGAACTGACTAACCATACAAGTCTCTCGTCCAGGTTTATCGCCTATTCGGGTTCCATCCGCAAGGAGATCCGGCCGGGGTGTCGCTTACGGCCCCAAATGATGTGAGCAGGGTTCCCAAGCCCACCATCCGGGTGCCACTTGGTACACCGTGCCACTGTGCCTAGTCTGTCCCAAGCCCACCTGTACCGGGTGCCACTTGGTAGACTACTAACACTACCTAAAAACACCAGAAACTAGTTGCAACTCCTGGACAGAGATCGAGTTGATTAATAAGTCGAGAGAGCTTGGAACGCCCGGAGCCCAATGTGTGGTAGTAACTGATCATGGATCACAAACACAGAACTCAGTTCCTGAGGACGGCTGCAATGAGACAACCCACCATGTAATCCTACATGGCCTCTCACCGCTACCTTTACCAAATCGTGTTCACACACTTAGCTCACACACAGTAGGACATGTTCACACACCTCTGATTCATCCTCGATGAATCAGACCTGACTCAACTCTAAGCAGTAGCAGGAATGACAAACAAACATGAATGAGTAGGCACAACAGGGCTCAAACAACTCCTACTCATGCTAGTGGGTTTCATCTATTTACTGTGGAATGACAGGTCATGCAAAGGATAAAGGGGTTCAACTACCGCAACAAGTAACAATTATGTCGTTGTTGTCCTAATGTAGTAAAAGAGAGCAGGAGCGAGAGAGTGGGATTTTATTGGAATGAACAAGGGGGTTTTACTTGCCTGGCACTTCTGAAGATTACATTGAGTCTTCATCAGTGTCAACGATCACATCATCGGTATCACGTCTATCGAGAGGGGACAAATACCGGCAAACAAGAAAGAACACAATTAATGCAATGCACAATATGATGCATGCTATGACATGGCAAAATGAATGTGTTTTGGGCTAATGCATCTAGCAACAAGTTAAATGGGGTTGGTTTGAATACAAGATTCAAATTCAAACCCCATATGTGATTATTTAAATGCCATTCACTTCATTTGTCCTAAACAGTAGTTATAAGTTATTCTAACATGCATGGAAATGGTACAGATGGATTCCTTGAATTTTTCTGATCATTTTTCATATATAATTTATTTAATTTGGAGTTACGGTTGAATTTCTATGAATTTTAGAAGTTTATACAATTTTCTGGAATTAATAAATCATTTCTGATTTATTTTAAACTCCAGAAAAGCTTTACTACGTCAGCATGACGTCGGTGTGACGTCAGCAGGTCAACTGCAGTTGACCAGGTCAAACCTGACCAGTGGGGTCCACTGATCAGTGACCCGGTGTTGTTAGTGACACTAACATGTGGGGTCGGGTCAACTGACGCGTCAGCACAGTCAACTCTGACTGGTGGGTCCCGCTTTATTAAACTATCTTAAACAGAAATAAAACCTGGATTAATTAGGGCCTGGGGCCCAGGTGTCATTGTCACTGGACGGGTTAATTAGTGGCGCCATTAGCCGCTATTGACACTGCCACGTCGGCACGGCCGGAGTTAAACCGCCGGCGAGGTCAGCGACGGCCGAACGGCTCGGGTTTCGCCCTCCGGCGACCAAACGCCGCGCGGAGAGGCTCTGTGGGTTCCTAGCGCTCGTGCGCATCCGGAGGAGGCGACGGAAGGGCGCGGGGTGGTCAGCACTCGCCGGAGCGGAGCTTGCGGCGGCGGCCGGAGTTCGGCTAGATGCAGGCGCGGGATGCAGCTCGCTTCCGAGCAAACGGAGCACACGGGCGGTAGCTACTAGAAGAAGGAGGTCGACCGGGTACTCAGCCGTGACGTTGGCCCGTCGCAGCGACGACGGCGACAAACGCGGCGGCCGGAGCTCACGGGCAGTTGCGGGCGGCGGCTATGGAGTGGAATAGAGCACGAGCGAGGAGGGGAAACAGAGAAGATCTTACGGCGGTCCTGGAGATCAGCACGGAAGGCTCGGGGACGGCCTGGCTGCAGCGAATCGACAACGGAGAGGTCCGGCGACCGGCGGTGAAGAAGATGGCGATTGCGTTGCTTCGGTGCCTCCGGGCTCGCGAGATTCGCCGGAGAGGAGCCGCTCGAGGTAGCAGAGGCGATGGACGACTCGAGGAGGCGAGGCGTGCGCGGTGGCTACAGATACGGTTGACGGCGGAGAGAGGCGTGCTCGGGGCTGCGAGAGAGAGAGCGGCAGGGGAGAGAGGAGCCGACAGGGAGGGAGTGAGAGGGGGTCGGGGGTGTCGTGGCGTCACGGAAGGCGACCAGGGCGACGAGGGGGTAGCCAGGCAGGCAAGGAGGAGCTGGCGCGGCTCGCCTGCGCGCCGGGCACGCAGCTGCTTTGGGGCGAGGGGAGGAAGACGACGGAGGGGCTGCAGTGGTGGGCTGGGCCGATTCTGCTGGGCCACCAGGTGGGTGGGCCTCAGGTAAGCGTTGGGTAAGTTTTCTCTGCTCTGTCTTTTACTTATTGTTTTCTATTTTTTTCTGCAGCTTTGTGGCTTTATTAAAAATACTAAATCAATCCCAAAAATCATGCAACTGCTCATGACCACTGTTAGAAATATATCCTACAGTAAACATCTCTGTTTGGGATTATTTGAGCATTTAAAATATTTTATAGTATTTAAATGCCCAAATGCAAATAAGTAATGATTTAAATTCAAAGTCCCAAAAATAAATCCTTTTAAAATGTTCATTATTTTTGGTTTGGATCAAAACCCTTGCCAAAAATATTAAACATCTAAGGAGAGCATTTTGGAGCAATGAATGAGATTTTAGGGGTTTTGCCCTTCTTTTATTTAGGGTTTTTGAGGCTTCCAAAATTCCTCAGTTCAAGTTTCAAAAATTTAAACATGATGCACACATGGAAGCAAGCATAGATCAGGCCAGAACTAGGGATGTGACAACTCACCCCCACTAAACAAAAATCTCGTCCCGAGATTCAAGCGTAGGGTAAGACGAAGGGGAAACGCAAACTAGTATAATCTTCATGATCCAGGGTGCACTTCAAATGAACGTTGATTTGAACACCATCTTTGTCTTGTCGTCTTGCTCTGAGAACTCCAGCTAATCATGACAAGAAGAGGAAAGGAAAACTCTAGAAGGATCGATCTTCTCGAAGGTCGAAGAACTCAGGATTAACTCTCGGAATGAGACGTAGCAACATCTCTCAAGCTGAGAGACGAAGCACACCTCTAGAGGGATGGAGTGGAACAGATGATGAGGGTTCACTAGGTAGACAACAATTCCAGACTTAAGAATGTGGTGATCGGTTGTCAACGTAGCGAGGAATTGAATTGCCAAGATACCATACGATGCACCTTGGGGAAGGTGACTCGTAGAAATATCCCCTTAAGTGGCAAAAATAATTACCTTTGATTCAAGGATCATTGAAACTCTTTATACCAGCTTAAGGCAAATCATAATCGATCATATAGAGGGGTTCGGTAGAATGGCATACTCAAACTTGGATGATGTGGATTACCTTGTTGAAAACAACGTAATGGATGAATTTGCTTACCACCGGAAATGGAAGAGACCCATGGTAGAATGGTACATTGGCGGTGCAAGCTGGGAACAAAATGCAAATGCTGGGAATGATTCTGGTAACCGGGGAAGAACGCAACAATAGAGAGTGAATTCACTGTTTGAAAAGGTCATAGCATTGCCGAGGAAACTGAGAGCAAACCCAGTTAGTGCTGATGATAACACCTAGCGCTTGTGCGTGCTCTCAAGAACTTGAGCATTTCCACAATCATCAAGGTTTTATCAACATCCGTGTCAAGGGTGTTGACAACACGACATACTACCATGATGGCTAATGATGGATGATGCAGATGCAAAGGAAGATAACACTTTCTCAGATTTCACCTTAGCGAGGCCAAGGAAGCAAAATCTGGATGATCGACCGAGAGACATTTAGCACTCCGCTTCTAATGTTCTCCTTGATGTGCTAGTGTATCCCATTCATAGATATGGTTTGATAACTAGAACATCAAGTAAAAGGTCGGACTTCGGGAACACAAAAATCCATAAGGAACAGTTACAGAGGTAGATCCTACGAAATCCTTATGGGGAGGTGGCCAACTTCCTCAAACAAGATACTACAATAATAGGTCTTCCGGCTGGGTGTGTTGGCCACGACATCCACTTACCGGTTATCGAGGGACCAATATTATAGTTCTTGGGAAATGTTCCAACCATCATATCTGCCTGAGATTCAGATCTGGTTGGTGTCAGGATATTCCAGACTCATCGAGTCTAGGAAGAAAATTGAAAGTTTGCAACACAAATCGACAAGATGACGTTGCGAGATTCTCGGGAAATGAACTACGATAGCAAGCTCCAAAGCATGAGTTGGTTCTGCTACAAACATGTGAACATGTTGTCCCAGACAAGCATGACCACAAAGTAGTCTTATAATAAAACACTACCGAGTTCTGGTTGGGAACCATCACCGTGGATAACGAAGTCCTTGCATAAGTCATATGATTAGCTCTTATGAAGGGACTTCATCTCCTTGAACAAATCAATCTGTGGCTTGGTGTGCTCGGGACACATATGGAATGAAGGTTGCAAGTCTCCAGACCACAGAATACTTCGCACGTGTGCATGACTGACTTGCGATGGTTCCAAAGGAAGCAAAACTATCTTTCTCAATTCACGACGGCAACTTTCACCAAGTACACATGAATCAGAGGTAGTCACTTCTTTCATCCAAACATATGCTTCATGAGCGAAACACGAAGAAATGCTTACACAAGTTTCCAACACTAGCTTGATGTCCGACAAAATCATTGAGAGGACAAGGATGTTGTCAATGGGCTCAACAACAATTCATCCAGGTTTCCATAAAAATGGAATTCCATAATTATGAGAACAAGGTGATAGTATTGGTCAGACCAAAAGATATAGTGGTGTATGCTCGAGGGACAGCCACGAGTAAGACAACATTACCAACATCGTTGGTTCTGATTAGATTTGACGATAGCCCATACTCAATCAAAGGTTTGGGTAAGATAATAGATCCAACAATTGAGCACAAGGACCAATTGATGAAGATATCATCTTTCTTCAACACACACACACACACACAAAAAGATATCCCTTAACATGAACTAAGTCGGACAAGCTTTTATCTTCCAACTCTCCAAGTTGTTGTTTAGCTTAACCAACTAGCTCAGAGGTATCCAACACGGATTCTTGGAGAAATGGTGGTTTACAGGAATAAACCAACTTGATCACGAGATCAACATAGCGGTCAGGCGACAACCTGGTGATACTTCCGAGAAGAAATTCGGAATATCACGAACCACCGATATGTTACTAAGCTCGAGAGCAATCTTGCTTTTCAGAGCAAGATGATATGATCAAATGAGCGAGGACTTGACAAAATCCTAACTCATCAATCAAAGAGTGCACCAGGGAATAAGGACTAGGTAGCACAATCTATCTTAGAATGGTGATTCAACAACCAACATGCTAAGAATGAGAATATTGTCCATTTAACTACCAAGCAACAAGGTTGCTATGAGTATTGATTTCACACATCACGATTCACTTGTCGGCGTTCCGATTATAATAACACGGGAACCGAGAAATGAATAATGATGGAGAGAGTATCACTGTATCAAGAGTTCATAGGATGGTGTGCAATTCCTATAACAATCCCGATATAAAGATGGTAATACTCCAAGGTAGAACAGAGCAAAAGCTGGATTGGCATTTTGATCTGCAGAGTACAATTGTTTTGACCCAATCCTAGATATGGATGAGGTACTGGAGTTTGTTTCTCCTAGTCATTCTGGAATAGAATGGCTTGACGGACCACAAGAGTAATAGGTATCGATGAACGATTGCACGCATACTCTTGACTATCAATTGATAGACGAGGGTCAGAAGACAACTAAAGAGGGACAACTCAAGGAACATACGATTTTCTGAGTTGTGGATGCATGGTTTAACATGTCGAACGAAGTTCAACATATTTCTTCCGGATAACCCATGCAGAAAGGTAGAACTGGCAGAGCCACGATATATAATGGAGAACTCATCAAGAGCACTCTGGTTGTGATTGTTCAGTTCAACGAGGAACTTCTGCCATAAGTAGTTCATGGTATTTGAAAGAATAAGATACCACAGACTCCAAGGACTATCGCAAAGGTTACTAATAACCTAAGGGAGCTAGCAATTACTATCAACATGATGTAAGTAGGGTGAATCTCGGGTTCAAAACCCAAGGAATAGAATACCTACTCCTAAGTAGCACCACGAGATGCTTTCAAGAATGATGGCCAGAATCTTCACACTGGGAACACAAAACGTTGCTAGATTACTAGGTGACTCCCTAGAACACCTAGGGTCATAATAATTATTCCAACATATATGTCGAGGCAATAAAGTACCTCAACTCACTAATTTGTGTGATTGATCTGACCAAAAGGACATCGGGAACGGAAGAACGGATTTGCAAATGCATCAGATTGTTTAGAAACCTGAGATGACTCGGACAGCATAACGGCGGCAAATGCTCAAAAAGATTTGAGACAATCACAAAAATGGTGGCATAACCACTCGGAAGCACAATATCAAGGTTTCGAGATCAACAGTTAACATACAGAAGTAGTAAAGGCTGAACTGAGATTTAAAACTAACAATTCTATAGGTCTATGGATTAGTAACACGTCATCGTGAGAGATAGAAGAGAATTTTAGTTCTTAATCCCCGTAGAAAAGAAGAGGTTGACTCAGATCAGAAGGACATAAGGTAAAGGAGTAAAAAGAGCCTTACGTTCCATCCCACAATCAATTCCCTTATATAACTAAAGCATTTCTATACTCAACTTCGACCAGTTTGGCTTGGTAATCCTACAGGCAGTCAAGCTCTGATACCAACGCTGTCAGGACCCCGATCCTAAGTCACACCGATCTAGCATGTAACACATCATATCACTTTGCGGCCTCACGCACGGTATTCCCACGGGTGCCACCTTACCTGGCCCGGGACCGTTTGCGCCTTTTGGCTCACGTATATGATAGTGTCGCTAGCATCCATATGACAAAGAACCCGGGCTGACATGGCTAGTCGTGAACCCAAAGTGGCACTAACTTACAGGGACAGGCATCCATGACCCAGCATCGAACGTGTCGGTCATCAGCGAGTGAATCCAGGCTGTAGCACTGGGCTAGCAGGACTCCGGTGAACCGGGCTGTAGCGGGCTAGCAGGACTTCGGTATTCATCGCATGCCATTTCCCCGAAGGGACAAACACAGGAACGAAGAAGGACACATGCCGGCCAGCCTAAGTGTTCCGGAGCAGTAGCAAGCTACCATGGCTCAGTGGAAACACTAGGAGACATTTCCCGGTAAGAGAGGCTACTAAGGATAAACAACTAGATAGTCAGATCCCACACATACCAAGCATTGCAATAACATACACACAATATGCTCGATATGTGCAAATACAACATGGTATCACAAAATGACTCTACAACTCAAGTATTTTATTAGGCTCCGAGGAGCGAGATATTACAAACATGGGTCTCATGACTCAACAATCAGAGCATACAAGTCAAAGCACAAGCGGAAGCTTAACATGTCTGAGTACAGACAACTATAAATGAAAAAGGCTGAGAAGCCTGACTATCTACCAGATCCTGCCGAGGGCACAAGATCGTAGCTGAGGTAACAAGCTAAACGTCGAAGTCCACGTGGAACTACTAGTGAGACTGAAGTCTCTCTGCAAAAACATAAATTAAGCAACGTGAGTACAAATGTACCCAGCAAGACTTACATCAGATCTATCTACATATGCATCATTATCAACAAAGGGGTGGTGGAGTTTAACTGCAGCAAGCCAGCTTTGACTCGGTGGCTAACCTGAACTACGACTGCAAGTAACTCTTTTGAGGTGGCACACACGAGTCCACATATTCACCATATCAATACACCACTATGGATCCGCTCCCGTCTCCCTATGAGAACGCCATCCATAGCACTCACGCTTATCTTGCGTATTTTAGAGTATCCACTTTCACTTGTCTATGAACTATGCAAGGGGTCCATGTTTCCATATCCGAGGAATCCGGCTATTCGAATAGATGATGTTAACCCTGCAGGGGTGTACTTCTTCACACACGCTTTCGCCACTTATCGCCCTGTACACGTCATGTACCTCGGCAACCTTCAAGCGGAAGCCGGGCGAGGGAGTCGGCCACGACCTGACTAACCATACAAGTCTCTCGTCCAGGTTTATCGCCTATTCGGGTTCCATCCGCAAGGAGATCCGGCCGGGGTGTCGCTTACGGCCCCAAACGATGTGAGCAGGGTTCCCAAGCCCACCATCCGGGTGCCACTTGGTACACCGTGCCACTGTGCCTAGTCTGTCCCAAGCCCACCTGTACCGGGTGCCACTTGGTAGACTACTAACACTACCTACAAACACCATAAACTAGTTGCAACTCCTGGACAGAGATCGAGTTGATTAATAAGTCGAGAGAGCTTGGAACGCCCGGAGCCCAATGTGTGGTAGTAACTGATCATGGATCACAAACACAGAACTCAGTTCCTGAGGACGGCTGCAATGAGACAACCCACCATGTACTCCAACATGGCCTCTCACCGCTACCTTTACCAAATCGTGTTCACACACTTAGCTCACACACAGTAGGACATGCTCACACACCTCTGATTCATCCCCGATGAATCAGACCTGACTCAACTCTAAGCAGTAGCAGGCATGACAAACAAACATGAATGAGTAGGCACAACAGGGCTCAAACAACTCCTACTCATGCTAGTGGGTTTCATCTATTTAGTGTGGAATGACAGGTCATGCAAAGGATAAAGGGGTTCAACTACCGCAACAAGTAACAATTATGTCGTTGTTGTCCTAATGTAGTAAAAGAGAGCAGGAGCGAGAGAGTGGGATTTTATCAGAATGAACAAGGGGGTTTTGCTTGCCTGGCACTTCTGAAGATAACATTGAGTCTTCATCAGTGTCAACGATCACATCATCGGTATCACGTCTATCGAGAGGGGACAAATACCGGCAAACAAGAAAGAACACAATTAATGCAATGCACAATATGATGCATGCTATGACATGGCAAAATGAATGTGTTTTGGGCTAATGCATCTAGCAACAAGTTAAATGGGGTTGGTTTGAATACAAGATTCAAATTCAAACCCCATATGTGATTATTTAAATGCCATTCACTTCATTTGTCCTAAACAGTAGTGATAAGTTGTTCTAACATGCATGGAAATGGTACAGATGGATTCCTTGAATTTTTCTGATAATTTTTCATATATAATTTATTTAATTTGGAGTTACGGTTGAATTTCTATGAATTTTAGAAGTTTATACAATTTTCTGGAATTAATAAATCATTTCTGATTTATTTTAAACTCCAGAAAAGCTTTACTGCGTCAGCATGACGTCGGTGTGACGTCAGCAGGTCAACTGCAGTTGACCAGGTCAAACCTGACTAGTGGGGTCCACTGATCAGTGACCCGGTGTTGTTAGTGACACTGACATGTGGGGTCGGGTCAACTGACGCGTCAGCACAGTCAACTCTGACTGGTGGGTCCCGCTTTATTAAACTATCTTAAACAGAAATAAAACCTGGATTAATTAGGGCCTGGGGCCCAGGTGTCATTGTCACTGGACGGGTTAATTAGTGGCGCCATTAGCCGCTATTGACACTGCCACGTCGGCACGGCCGGAGTTAAACCGCCGGCGAGGTCAGCGACGGCCGAATGGCTCGGGTTTCGCCCTCCGGCGACCAAACGCCGCGCGGAGAGGCTCTGTGGGTTCCTAGCGCTCGTGCGCATCCGGAGGAGGCGACGGAAGGGCGCGGGGTGGTCAGCACTCGCCGGAGCGGAGCTTGCGGCGGCGGCCAGAGTTCGGCTAGATGCAGGCGCGGGCTGCAGCTCGCTTCCGAGCAAACGGAGCACACAGGCGGTAGCTACTAGAAGAAGGAGGTCGACCAGGTACTCAGTCGTGACGTTGGCCCGTCGCAGCGACGACGGTGACAAACGCGGCGGCCGGAGCTCACGGGCACTTGCGGGCGGCGGCTATGGAGCGGAATAGAGCACGAGCGAGGAGGGGAAACGGAGAAGATCTTACGGCGGTCCTGGAGATCAGCACAGAAGGCTCGGGGACGGCCTGGCTGCAGCGAATCGACAGCGGAGAGGTCCGGCGACCGGCGGTGAAGAAGATGGCGGTTGCGTTGCTTTGGTGCCTCCGGGCTCGCGAGATTCGCCGGAGAGGAGCCGCTCGAGGTAGAAGAGGCGATGGATGACTCGAGGAGGCGAGGCGTGCGCGGTGGCTACAGATACGGTTGACGGCGGCGAGAGGCGTGCTCGGGGCTGCGAGAGAGAGAGCGGCAGGGGAGAGAGGAGCCGACAGGGAGGGAGTGAGAGGGGGTCGGGGGTGTCGTGGCGTCGCGGAAGGCGACCAGGGCGATGAGGGGGTAGCCAGGCAGGCAAGGAGGAGCTGGCGCGGCTCGCCTGCGCGCCGGGCACGCAGCTGCTTCGGGGCGAGGGGAGGAAGACGACGGAGGGGCTGCAGTGGTGGGCTGGGTCGATTCTGCTGGGCCACCAGGTGGGTGGGCCTCAGGTAAGCGTCGGGTAAGTTTTCTCTGCTCTGTCTTTTACTTATTGTTTTCTATTTTTTTCTGCAGCTTTGTGGCTTTATTAAAAATACTAAATCAATCCCAAAAATCATGCAACTGCTCATGACCACTGTTAGAAATATATCCTACAGTGAACATTTCAGTTTGGGATTATTTGAGCATTTAAAATATTTTATAGTATTTAAATGCCCAAATGCAAATAAGTAATGATTTAAATTCAAAGTCCCAAAAATAAATCCTTTTAAAATGTTCATTATTTTTGGTTTGGATCAAAACCCTTGCCAAAAATATTAAACATCTAAGGAGAGCATTTTGGAGCAATGAATGAGATTTTAGGGTTTTTGCCCTTCTTTTATTTAGGGTTTTTGAGGCTTCCAAAATTCCTCAGTTCAAGTTTCAAAAATTTAAACATGATGCACACATGGAAGCAAGCATAGATCAGGCCAGAACTAGGGATGTGACAACTCACCCCCACTAAACAAAAATCTCGTCCCGAGATTCAAGCGTAGGGTAAGACGAAGGGGAAACGCAAACTAGTATAATCTTCATGATCCAGGGTGCACTTCAAATGAACGTTGATTTGAACACCATCTTTGTCTTGTCGTCTTGCTCTGAGAACCCGAGCGGCCGCACCCGCCATCCTCGCTACGCACACACAATCCTATCTCCCCGCTTGCATCCTCGATGCCGCTCTAAGTCCTCAAAGTCGTCAGTGTATGAGGATGCTGCCGAAGCACCCCATCGGAGGGAGTTGCGACGCCGGGCTGCTAAAGCACCGGAGCATGGCGTGGAGATGGACACAAAGGTTGCCGTCACCGCCGGCGAGTTATCGCCGCACCGTGATGTCGTCGACGGCGGAGAGCTTCCACAGCCGGAGGCGGAGTTCCACACCGACTCCGACGACCACTCTGATGATGACTCCGACGACCACTCCGGCGACGACTCTGGCTACTCCTGCCTACTCTGGCTACTTCCACAGTCAGCTGGTTAGTCACCTATAACCATTTATGTGTCAAATAGATCATAGGGTTTCTCTGGCTACTCCTGCCTCCCCCTTTTTGGAATAGAAATATTGTGGTTATGTTCTACCAATGCATGGAATCTGAGTAATTTTCGTTAGATCCGTGTAGTGTATTGATTGTTTGAATGGTACAGGTGATAAGTGATTAGTTGTTTCATCTGTGCAAATGTTTTCTGCAAGTAATTCGACTAGGGTTAGTGTTCATGCTAAAAATTCCTAGCTGGGACTTGACAATTGATTTTGAATCACCTACATATGTCTGTGCCATTATTTTATTCAAGATTGGACTGTACATAGATGACTGTGCTTAAAAATCGGACCATAATATGTATAAATAAATAGCCATAAATTCCTAATCCTACTTCACGACATGTAATCACTGATTTGACGGCAAATTTCTTTTACTATTTGTATAGGTGATGTCTGACGATGTGGATAGTGAGGATGAAGATGCCCAGAGGAGGTACAAGAGGCGAATCTGGACGGAGCTTTATGCGGGAATGCATAACAGGCATATTAGGACCTGGAACGATGGCTATGGATGCCCATTTTGCAACCACAAGATCCATATCTAAGTTTTCTGGCACATGCAAGAGGACGAGCCGTTGGCTCCTTCAAGCAGAAGTATTCTCGCAGGGTGGCGAACAGCGTGTACACCGAGTACCTGGAGAAGCTTCAGGATCGTGCCGGCCGCATGTGAGATGATATGTGGGATGGATCGAACTATGTACGCTTGAGCATTCTTAATGACGGTTGAACTATGTACTTATGGTTGAACTATGCTTATCTACGTGTTCGCTTATTATCTATGTCTGACTATGTTAAATATTTCGCCAAATTTTGGTAAAAATTACAATGGGGGACCAATAAACCAGGATGGAGGTAGTACGTCAATCACACACGGTTCCCAAAATTGGAACCGTGTGCACTGACTTTCATTTTGCCTGCTACATCAATCACACACGGTTCACTCTAGCAAACCGTCGCCCCCAAAATTCTTTGTGAGACAGAAAACCCTCACCACCCAATTCAAAAAATAAAAAAGACAACCCTCAATATCCCCATGTCACAAAAACCCTCACCCCGCCTGCCACCCCCTCGGCCCCTCTGGTATGTTCCCCATTCACACCTGCCCAAGCTCCTCCGTGTCTATGCCATGGCACCGCCTATCGCGACGATAAACACTTACCTCGAGCGCCTGCCTAGCTGCACCACCAAAGCCCACCGCATTTAGCCACTTCCGCTTGCCGCCACCTATCACCATCGACTTTCTCGGCAGTGCTCGCGGTCGACCCAGCTCCGCTCGGTTGGGGAATCTGCCATACTGAGGGTTCTTTCTCATGGACGACAAGGTAACTAATTTAACAAGATATCATCTCATCTCTTATCCCAGTTCATCTGCCTCCTTTAATCACCCGGCGGAAATTGCCGTGAATTTATTTTTATTCGAGCTGATTTGAGGGTTTTCTTTCATTCATAGAATGTACAGTGCACCGACATTACAAGACTTGGCGACCGCCACCAAAGATTCCATCCCATCATACTAGATAACTTGAGGACACGCGTGGTATTTGTTCAATCTCACCCTAAATCGGTTGGCATGGCCTACTTTCCTGAACATATTCTAAATATTGCTACATTTGCATAAAAGTTGCCACATGCACCATATACGTCAAAGGGGATTTTCCCCCTCTTCTTTCTATATTAGGCAAATTAATGATGTATTGTTCGTTCGATTCCATGACATCATGTTTACCCTATATGTTTAATTATAAACTTTTGTCCTTCAATTTCAACTGATGTACAATTCTTTCAATTTGGGCCCATATTTGCATATTACCATACTTTCTTTAATAATCCTACCATTTTCTGCAGGACATCCCTCTCTATGCAACAGATTATGTAGTGCACAGTTTTTTCCTTTACATACAACAAGGCTACACGAATGTCATACTACAGACAAACCGTGGATTTACAATTGTTGCTACTGTAAGACTTGATGAACGTGGTGACTCCTATTTTGGCGCTGGCTTTTGGAATGAAATTGCAAAGTTTTATGTATTAAAAGCTGGCACTAAAATTGCACTGCACATAGAAGGGCCTAGTCATGAGATATATGCTAACTTCCCCGACAAAATCATCCATTCAGACATTGTTCGAAGTAAGTTTTCTTTTCAACTATCTGCATATGTTGACTTTCCCAGCAATGTCAAATGAATTGTGTAGTATTTTAAGCTACCAATTGTTATTCCCTTTTCTTACTATATTCCTACCTAATAACTTCTAGTTACCAATACACTTTCCTATTGGTCTGTTTTAACTAAATATTCCATGTACTCCCATTTGTATCATAAAGCTCCACTGACAAGGAGACTCCGGAGGTGGAGAACGGGGCTGTCAACAAGCGGAGGCGGGGCGAGCTAGAACCGCAAGCAACTCCAGCAAGCCTAGACTTAATCAGCAGCCTCCCAGATGATATGTTGAGAGTCATCATCTCCCTCCCCCTAATAAAATATGGGGCAGGGACAACCCTCCTTTACCGACGGTGGTGCCCCTCTGGAACTCTAGCCCTCTCGACCTCATTGACACCCACGAGCTCTGCCATGGCTACGGCAAAAGCTTGTATGTGTTCTCCAAGATCCTCGATAGTAACCTTTGTCAGTGTTCTAGGAACGGGGGTCCCCAGACTTGCCTGCCTGCGGTCTGCGGCGTGGCTGAGCCAGCAGGCCGTATGACCCATCTTCACCAACAAAGCATCCAAGACCTTTGCGAGGGGCCAAGCCTCGTGAGGCGGACAATGCAAGACCTCCTCTGGAGTGGCCTAGCTTTGAAGGCTCACGAGGAGCAGAGATATCAAGGCGAGGCGAACCTCACGAGGCTCTCGTGATGTGAGCCATGATGATCGACACCAGGCAAGAGCCAGGCGGGCGCCAGCGCGCGCAGCATCCTTGTTTCCTCTTTGGTGCAAAGGGGGCAAGCGCAGCCACGAAGTACCGAGGCCTCAGGCAAAGGTTGCCATTTCGGTGCAACAAGACCAAGACCATGGACTGCAAGACGGAGGTCATCATGGATCCCAAGACGGCATCACCATGAGAGCTTTGTGCAGGCGAAGACTGCTTTTGTAAGGGTAGCTTGTACTAGCTATCCCCCTTCAAATTAGCCTGCCATTGTTGGATCCCTTCCCGCTCGATATTTGGGAAGAGGACCAGGGCCTCTATAAATAGGACTAGCCACCACCTTAGAGGGGACGGATCATTCAGGCCACCCCCACACACACAAGCTCACTGAGCTCAAGAACACCTCAACCTCAGGAGGCTGTTCTCCCCTTGTACTGTTCATCATCAGCCCAAGAGGCAATCCACCACCACCACACTGGAGTAGGGTATTACACCACAACGGTGGCCTGAACCAGTATAAACCCCGTGTCTTTCTGTGTTGTGAGTTCGTTGAGTTCGTTCGCAAGATCTTAGCGAGCTAGAGCGTAGATCGGTAGGAGGGAAAGACTTCGCGCGCACCCCAGTGTTTGAACCTTAAGGGTTAACCGGAGCCCCACATCCGACATTTGGCGTCCCAGGTAGGGGTGCGCTGTAGCTTCCTTTTTATCGCTCCGTCGGTCCGTTGTCTCCATGGCGGACGCTCGCCGTGCTCGAGCTGAGCGTACGGCTGCCCTCGATGCCCGCGTCGCTCAGACAGCTCCCATCGGCGGGCCACCTCATCGTTCGCCGTCCCCCGCCGCCAACGCTGCCACCGGCCTGGTGGGGAACAAGCAGCAGGTGTCCTCGCAGTATCCTTCGGTGCGGCAGGACGGCCACACCGCTACCCCATCACTCGCCCCTGCCAGTTCTTCATCTCACGCGCACCGCGCTCCCATGGAGGCACGGGCCGCGCTCATCACGGTGAATGAGCTCCTGCGCTACCGCCCAGTCGACGACGTCTATGAGGAGTGGCTCGACCGCGTCGCCGAGCTCATCCGCGCCGCAGGGGCCTCTCCGGTGCCGTCCCACTCTCTGCCTCCACCTCAGCTAGCTGCGGGCGACGGGGCTCCTGGCGTGCCTCCACTGCCTCGACCCCAAGACGGTGCCTTGGCACAAAGGCGCGCGCCTCCGCAGCGTGATCCACCGCGCCCGGCGCCCACGCGTGAAGAAAGAAGCTGCCAAGAAATCCCGCGGCCGTGAGAAGTTGCACCGGCGCTCCCCGCGCCACCTCGTCAAGACTGCGCGCCGCCTGTAGTGGCATAGCACGGACCTCGCAAAGACCAAGCTCCGCCTCCGAAGCGGGCCCCGGCGACCATGGCCGGCTGCCATGCCTTCACCCCCGAGCTGCGCAGCGTCACCTAGCCAGGCAAGTTCAAGCTAGATCTACCTCCTCGATACGATGACACCACCGACCCCACGGCGTTCCTGCAGTTCTATGAGTTGAGCATCGAAGCGGCCAACGGCGACGAAAAAGTCGTGGCAAACTAGTTTCCCATGGCTCTCAATGATGGGGCCCGCTCCTGGTTCCTGAAACTGCAGCACGGCTCGATCTCCTCCTCGGACGAGATGCGCGACCGCTTCGTCGCCAACTTCCAGGGCACTCGTGACCGCCCACCGGCCGCGGGCGATCTACGCCGCATCAAGCAGCAGCCAGAAGAGACCCTTCAGAAGTACATCTATTGCTTCAATAGCACCCGCCTCAAGATCCCTAGGGTCACGGACGAGGCCATCATCTCCGCATTTTCTGACGGCATCCGCGACATCAAAATGAAGGAAGAGCTGGCTATCCATGAGGAGCTTTGCACATCTCAGAAGCTGTTCAACCTAGCGACCAAGTGTGCAAGAGCTGAGGAGGGGCGCCTCTCTCTCCTTGAGATGCTAGCTGCAGGAGTGGAGGAGAAGAAGGCCAAGGCCAAGGACGTGAAGCGCAAAGAGGCAGTGGTGCTCGCAGCAGAGCCCGACACCAAGCGAGGCAGAGATCAGCCCGAGTCGTCCAAGAACGGCCGTCCATTCTGCGCCTTCCACAACCTGAACACCCACAACACCAGCGACTGTCAAGAGCTCAGAGCCATTCAGGAAGGACGCTTCAGTCGACGCCCCAAGCGCAACGACCGAGGCTACCGTCGCGGAGGAGGACGCGGAGGTGAACGCTGGTACGACCGTGGCCCGCGCCAGGAGTGGCGCGACCGGCCTCGTGAGGACCGCTGGCAGGACCAACCTCGCGAGGGTGCCTAGAGGGACCCGCCTCGTGAGGATCGCCCCCAGGGTAACGCCTGTCTTTCCCCGTGGCTGCCGCCAAGAAGGAACGACGACCACCACCAGGACGAGGGGGCTGGGGGCTTCCAGGAGCCACGTGCGATCGCTTGCATCTTGGGCGGTGCTCAGGCCCCAGCCTCTCAGCGCATCTTCAAACAGTTCACTCGCGAGGTGAACACGGCGCTCCCCAAGCTCGAGGCCACGTGCCCGCTCAGGTGGTCCCAGTGCGCCATCACCTTCAACTCGGCCGAACAGCTCAAGTGCACAGCCACCGCTGGCACACTCCCTGTGATTTGCTCCCTAGTCATCAGTAATGTGCAAGTCACCAAGACTCTCATCGACGGCGGCGCCGGCCTCAACTTGATCTCCCTGGAATCCTTCAACCTTCTTCATGTGCCGCTCGAACGGCTCGGCCTCAGCAAGCCCTTCACAGGAGTGGGTGCTGGAGCTACTCACCCTTTGGGGCAGATCCGCCTCCCTGTCACCTTTGGCATGCGGGACAACTATCACACCGAGCTGGTGGACTTTGACATCACCCGCATCATTCTCTCGTACAATGCCATCCTCGGGTACCCGGCTCTCGCTCAGTTCATGGCGGCGACTCACCCGGCCTACAATCTCATGAAGATGTCAGGGAGCAAGGGCATCCTCACCATCCAGGGGAACACTAAGGAGGCCGTGATGGCGCTCAGGCTCGTCTTCAAGACCGCAGGAGCGGCGCAGCCAGCCGGCGCCGATGCTCCAGAGGCCAAGGAGACCACGCCCACCAAGAAAAAAAGTTGTTCACCCAAGACAAGGCGGAGACCAAGCAGGTGCCAATCAACGAGGATGGGTCTTCAGGAGCCACCTTCACCATAGGAACCGGCCTTGACCCGGGACAAGAAGAAGCTTTGGTGAGGTTTTTGCGCGCGAACAAGGAGATATTCATGTGGGAGCCTGATCAACTGGTAGGGCTCCCAAGAGAGGTAATCCAGCATCATCTAAAGGTGTGCCCCAACGTACGCCCCGTGAAGCAGCGAGCAAGATGGCAGTCCACTGAGAAGCAGGCCTTCATCGTTCAAGAGACACGGAAGCTGGAGGCGGCAGGTACCATATGAGAAGTTCGATACCCCGAATGGCTGGCGAACCCCGTTGTAGTATCGAAGAAAGGTGGGAAGGAGCGGATGTGTGTCGACTTCAACAACCTAAACAAAGCCTGCTGCCAAGATCCGTTCCCCCTTCTGCGCATCGATCAAATCATCGACTCCACCGCTGAGTGCGATTTGTTGTGTTTCCTGGATGCGTTCTCTGGATACCATCAGATCAAGATGGCGGTGGAGGATGTGGAGAAGACGACCTTCTTGACACCATGTGGGGTGTACTGCTACACCTGCATGCCTTTCGGCCTTCGCAACGCGGGCGCAACCTTTCAGCGGCTGATACATATCACCTTGGGGCGGCAGCTCGACAGGAACACAGAGGCCTACGTTGATGACATAGTGGTCAAATCTCGCGAGGTGAGGACGTTGATTCAAGACTTGGAGGAGAGTGTGTTTGGCATCCCATCTGTCAAGTTGCTAGGGTTTCTCGTATCCCATAGAGGGATTGAGGCGAACCCGGAGAAGATCAAGGCCATCGAAGACATGATCCCACCACAGACGCTCAAGGAGATCGAGGCGCTACCACTGCCGCAACTTTCGCTCCAGGACGCTCGAGACGGGTGACCTAGTCCTAAGGCGGGTCCTCTCCAGGGAAGGGTTGCACAAGCTTTCACCCATGTGGGAGGGCCCATTCAGGGTCGTTCACATCTCCAGGCCTGGCGCCGTGCACTTGGAGACGCAAGAGGGGACACCTATCCAAAACGCCTAGAACATCCAACACCTCTGGAAGTTCTATCCGTGAAGCAAGGCCCTGAGTCTGTGAAGAAAGGCCTTGAGCCTGTGGAAAAGGCCCAGAGCCTGTGAAGCAAGGCCCGGTGCCTGTGAAGAATCGCCGCCCGTGACACTCTCACATAATAATGAGTTGGGGCTGTACACGCCCCGGAGTCTTAGGAGCACCGGCCTCAGTCCCTAGGGCTCCCTCCCATGCCTAGTGGACAGCACTTAGCTCTGCGCTGGTGAGAAGACTTGAAGACTAGACTAGGTGTCGGACGCGGCTTTTCATTTGCTTTTCGCAGTTGGCTTGCTTCTCCTTAAACGAGTTTGCCTTTGCTGTTCCTTGCTGATTTGGTTCCTTTACCTTTTACCGCGTTTTCGGCCTTGGTTTACTCGTGATCTCTCTCTCTCGCATACCTCGCGAGGGGGCTAGGCAGGTGCCCTCGCGAGCATTTTTCTTCTCTCTGCCTTCGCGGGCTTTTTTCTTCTCTCTACATTCTCGCAAGTCACCCTCGTTCGAGCCTGGAAGTTGGCGCATCTCTCCTAAGCCGTGCCCCTCGGGTACCGCGATGCAAAGCGCCAAGTCAAGGTTTGGGTGAACGGAAAATCCTCTAGCGCACCCCCTCTAGCTTCACAGGCTCTAGTTAACTCTTAAGGTTCAAACACTGGCGTGCGAGCGAAGTCTTTCCCTCCTACCGATCTATGCTCTAGCTCGCTAAGATCTTGCGGACGAACTTGACGAACTCACAACACAGAAAGACACGGGGTTTATACTGGTTCGGGCCACCGTTGTGGTGTAATAACCTACTCGAGTGTGGTGGTGGTGGATTGCCTCTTGGGATGATGATGAACAATACAAGGGAAGAACGGCCTCCTGAGGTTGAGGTGTTCTTGTGCTTTCAGACTTGTGGTGTGTAGATTCTCTCAAGCCAAGATGAGATCATCCATCCACTGTGGTGGCTAGTCCTATTTATAGAGGCCCTGGCCCTCTTCCCAAATAACGAGTGGGAAGGGAGCCAACAATGAAGGTCTTGTGTCGTCCGCCTCGTGAGGCTTGGCCCCTCACGAGGGTCTTGGATGCTTTGTTGGTGAAGATGGGCCGTACGGCCTGCTGGCTCCGCCATGCCGCTGGCCGCAGGCAGGCAAGTCTGGGGACCCCCATTCCTAGAACACCGACAGTAGCCCCCGGGCCCAAGGTGCGCTCGGGCTTGGCTTCGCGGCAAAGCCAAGGGTCAAGTTCGGTTGACGCATGGTAGTTGATAGGACTTGGGCGTCTCTGCTTCCCCATGCTGCCTCGACGACTGCACGACTTGACAAGTCCCTGTGACATGTAAGGGAAACTGTGATTACCTGCGATCATGGGAGACATTGATTGGCCTTCTGTTGCTATAAACGGGGAGGGGGTGGAGCCCCCGTTGCCCATCTCTTCCTCGCTTGCTTGCTTCTCCCTCCTTGCTCTACTGCTTGCTCCAATGGTGCCCATCAGAAGGTTCTCCGCCGAAGAGAAGGGGAAAGCCCCCCAGGATGTCCCAGACCCATTCCTGCCGAAGAAGAGGTCGATCCATCGCCATGACGAAGCGGTGATGCAGGTGGTGGCGAGGCCTTTGTGCGAGTGGCCTCCACCGGGGTGCCTACTACCCTTGTATGCCCAGGCCGTGGGCTCGGGAGGACAAAGTGATGAGCAGCACCACCCACACCGCATTCGGGGTCGCCGCGCCACGGCGACGCGTGCCGTCCACGCCACGGACGCCTCGCGCGAGTTGGTGCTGTGGGCACCGACGCCTCCGAACTCCTGGATCCGCCTCCCATGGTTCTTATCCGACGTGATGCCGCCAAGGGGGCCTCTCGAGCTCTGGCTGCAGCATGCCGACTGTGGCGCTCCGGCGATTGGAGCGAAGATCGAAGCGGTCCCCACTAGCAAGATCTTCATGACTCATGGCTGGGGCGAGGTCGCACGGGTCTATCGCGCGAGGGGTGCCCTCGCGATCCACTTCGAGTACGACGGCGCCTCCATGCTTCTCTTCAAGGTCTTCGACGCCGAGGGCCGCCGCCTGGAGTGCTGCTCTAGAGAAGAGCACGAGGCTGATGCGCGCTCTGCTCGCGACCACTCCAGCAGCAGCAGCCATTGGGAGTCCAGCAGCTCTCCTGAGCTCTACGAGACTCCGGAGACAAGCGACGACAACTACGTGCCCCCGAGTTCTCGCCATGCTCGGAGCAGGGCTGCTGTGTCCGGCCGTCACCGCCGCTGATCTGGATGGGTTTGGCGCCGACCTCCCATGGCCCACTGTTGATGATGGTGTCCGCCATGGGAGGATCAAGATAGGATTCCCCTTAGCATCATCTTTTGTTTCCTGCGAAGAATCATGAATCACCCCGTGGGGGAATGTAAGGATCTGCAACGCCTTTGTACTTATTTTCCTTGTTATGAAGATTTGATGAACGCTTGTCCCATTCAGGCTCGGTCTCCCCTTTATTTCCTCGCGATAGCTTGTTGCTCTATGCTGACGGGTCTCGGTCCCAAGGCGGCTACAGCCGTCGCTGGTATACCAAGTCGCGATGCCGTGGTCAAGGCGAGGAGGTGCGTGGCCCGAGGTCTAGTAAGAGCCTCTGAGGCGCGATGCTCAGGAGGTCCCCCTTAGCGCCCTAGCGGCCATGGTAAGGAAAGAAAGGAAGATGACTTGGCCGCAACGGGGTTGTGGCATGACGTGAGCGACTATTAGGCCCAAATATTTAGCCGATCCGAGGGCAAGACTTATCTTGCTGACTTCGCAGTGATTCCTGATGTTGTGCTTGGGTTGCGTGCAACTTACGCGATGTAGCCAGGCCGGTCCGTACGAGTTTTCCTTCTCCCGAGCTTTTCTTAGTGCTCTACGTGCTCAGGTCCCGGCCTCGAGCGAGCTTAGCCGCCACTGGTATGCTAGGTCATGATGTCGTGGTCAAGGACAGGGGGTGAGCGCTGCAGAGCCAGTAAGAGCTCCTGAGTCGCGATGCTCAGGAGCCCCCCTTTTAACGCGCAAGCGAATCGCACGAGAGAAAAGGAGACTCGCGGTGCCGCCTGCTGTCCTTCCCGCTGGGTCCCTGTGGACGGCACAAGAAGAAACACGGTTTACCGTTACTGCCGCCTGCCTGCCGCTGGTTGGTCTGGATGAAGTGAAGGCACTGAGGGCCTGGTGATGTGACGTGCACGGCGCATGCCGCGAGCTAGAGCTTGACCACTCATATTTGTCGGTTGTGGGAGGGACAGACACATGCACCAGCGCCGTGCCTGTGTAGAGGCCCCGAGGAAGGCGATGATCGGGCAGGTGATAGTAGTTGGCAGGTTAAGCATGAAGAGCAGATCGACTGGGATAAATGCAGGAAGATGCATGCCACTGAGTCTGGCCCGAGCAGCGTGGGGATGATGCAGCCCGAGGGGCACCCCCAACAAGGTAACCTAGAGACATAAGCAAAAGGGATAAATGCCACAGGGACGGACCCACGTGGCCTGGGAATAGTGCAGCCCGGGGGGCGCTCCCAGCTTAAATGAACTTGGAAGATATCACCTGGTTCTGTAGACGAAGTAGAGTTGGTGCAGCTGAAGCCACGCGTCAAAGGAATGACCCCTCATGAGCCACCGGGACCCTAAGCCTCGGGAGGCTCTGGGGGCTCAGGAGGTTCCCTCAAGACCGTCGCCATCTCCTCTAGGACGGCGTGGAACCTGGCCTCCTCAGCCGCCAGGACTCGCCACATGTTGCGCTGATAGGCCGACGCTACGCTCGGCAAGCTGAAGGGCATGCGAACGTAGCTGTTTGGTCGGCCCTCACAATGGCCTGCACGTGATGGCCAGAAGCCTTCCTGAGATGCGGCCCTATTGAGCCCTAGCATGTTGATGCAGACGCGCAGTTCAGCACCCTCGCCTAGATGGTGAGCTGTGCTCGGTGAGCGGCTGTCGCCACGCATGGCTCTCGCGTCTTGTAGCTCTTGGGTGGTCTTGGTGATAAACTCCTGGGTGGTGGGCACTCCTTGCCCTATGCTCTCCTGAGGAAAGCATGCCATGAAGCACGGTTCCAAGCGGTGCCCAAGAGCCTCCCTCGTGAGATTGGAAAGGTCTGAGGCTCTCCAGAAGAGAGCCCCCGAGCCTTGCCCGAGGAGGGCACTAAGCGTGCTTTCCTATGCAGTGGAGCGAGGCGCCCCTGGAGTGGGCGCTGATCCTGACGACGAGCCTGACGCGATGCCAGCTTCTTGGGGTCCTGGCCATGCGACGCTACGCAGTTCGGGGGTGAAGGCACGGCAGCCCCCCGTGGTCGCCGGGGCCTGCTTCGGAGGTGGAGCTTGGTCTTGGCGAGGTCCGTGCTGCGCCACTCCAGGCGGCACACGGTCTTGATGAGGTGGCGCGGGGAGCGCTGATGCAGCTTCTCACGGTCGCGGAATTTCTTGGCAGCTCCTGGCGCGGAGCTTGGTCATTGGGCCGACCGGAGACCAGGAAGGACCAAGGAGTGAGGGGCTACGTGACCGGGCTCTGCCGACATAGAACATTAATCTATCCTCACGAACTCTCCCCATATGCTGTTCGCACGTCAAGGGTGACTCCTGAGCATCGCGACTCAGGAGCCTAACTTGTCACGTAGCCCCTCACTCCTTGGACCGTCCTGGCCTCCGGCCGGCCCAATGGCGGTTGAGGTATGCGCGGGGCCGGGCTCTGTCGACGCAGAACAAAGCAAATAGGAAGGAAAATGCAAGATGTCGAAGCAAATGTTACAAGCATATTGTTCTCACAATACCAAATGAAAAGTCTAACCGCCTCCACGAGGCCTGATGTATGTCGCAGGAATGAAATGAGAAGAATAGCCACAGGTCACCCATGGATGTCGCCGTCGCCTGCGGAAGGTGCTCCCCCATGGGCGACGATGTGCTCACCTTCACCACTAGCCGTAGGATCCACGACATCGCCAGACAGAGGATCGGAGACAAAGCCGCGGAACTTTCCCAGCAAAGCCTCCACTTGACCTTGAATAGCTACGGCAGTGGCTTCGCAGAGATCTTCAGCCACAGGCTCTAGCAGCTCGTCAAGCTGGGTGTTGGGGTCGAGGAGGTGCAGATGGCTGAGGACGCGAGTCAGTGCGGCTAAAGACAGAACATGAGCTTCTGCCTCTGCCATGGGACCGAGGCCCTCAACGACCTCCTCAAGCGCCATCACCACGAGAGGAAGCAGCTGGGTGGGGCCGTCCTCGTCAGTGTCCAGCGGCTTCTCCAGGCCATGCTCGAAGAGAGTCCTCGGTGCCTTGAGAGATCTCTTCTCGAGATCGGCGAAGGTCACACGGTCTTCGGCCAGGACTCGCGCCTTGGCGGCAAGATCGGCCTCCCTCGCCCCCATCTTCTGCTGTAGCTCTTCCAACTGGTTGCGCTCGGCAGCCTACTCCTTCCCCAGCTCCGCCAGCTCAGCATCATAGTTCTTGACGGCTTCCTCCCGGGCCTTCATCTCCTTCTCCTCTGCTTGGTGGTGGCGTACCTCTTCGGTGTGTTTGTCGTGCAGGCTCTGCAACTCGCCCTCCAGCGCTTGGCAGTGGTCACGGGCGACCTTAGCTTCTTTTAGCACCGCCTCATGATTGGCTGCCGCACCGACGGCTCGTTGCTTCTCACTCTCGGAAGCCGCAGCAGCCTGGCCCAGCACCGCGCGTACTGCCAGGCCAGAATGAAGCCAGCCGGAGGCCAACTCCAGATGCCCAGCCACCAGGCGCAGGTCAGCGCTCAGAAGATCCGCCTGCAGTTGGGTCATCTTTGAAAGGGCACGCTCCAAGACGGCAGCAGGAGTGGAAGAACCAAGGAGTGGAGGTGCAGCAGTAGGAGGAAGAGATGCCGTCACCAGGGCTTGGAAGACTGCGGGCCCCGGAACAGCTGGGACCTCATTAGGCGCGCCAAGCACCGGCACTTTCGGAGCCAGCGGGGCTATGGGGGCTGATTCCACGTGGGGATGTTCCTCCTGGCCCCACAAGGGCGACCGGGCTAGGGAGACACAGATGATGTTGCCTCCTTGCTCTGTGGAGGGAGGCATAGCCGCCATACCCTCCTTCTTCCTCTTCACCGAAGATGTCTGCCTTCTCAACCAAAGGCGAGCGTCAGGAAATAACAAGGACCAGCAGGGATAAAGCGAAGCTCAAGACACCTACCGGTCCATCACGAGGTACTCCACCATCCGCTTGTGAAGCTTGAGGCCTGACAGCATTGTGGTCTGAGGGGCAGGCGCTCGGGCTCCGGTGGCACCATGCGGTGCGGAGGCAGAACCGGATCCATGTGTTGGGGTGGAGGCGGCACCACGGTCCACCAGCGACGACCTACCCTTCGTCAGGATGAGGGGTTGCTCCTTCCCTCCTTGGTAGGCGTCGGCCTCGGCATCATCAGGAAGGGCGCGGAGAATCTCGGCCTTGTTCGGAGGAGAGGTCTCCCCCACCTCTTCCCGGGTCTCCTCCGAGTCAGCCTCCTCTTCTCCCTCTCCACGGGACTCGCCAAAAGACACCTCTGCCGTTTTCTGCATCGAAGGAGCTCCCGAGAACACCGGCGGCACCAGCCCGCGTGCATCAAAAGTCGGCCTGGAGGCGACGAATTCCTCCCGGTCCCTACGTTGGAATAGGGGAATGAAGCCCCTAGGCGGGTACTCCTAGTTGTCTCCGACTATGAGACGCAGGACGGCATCCAGTTCGTCGTCAGGCAGGTCCCCCGGCCTCAGGCGGTCCTTGTTTTCCCCTCCTTAAAGCTACCAGAAGGGGCGCGCGCGCCTGGAGTGGAGCGACCCGCAGCGTCAAGAACTCCATCAGGAGCACCGCTCCCTTTATTTTGGCCGCCCTCGCATTGCCCGGCTTCATGTCAGTCATCATCCGCCCCAACACTGATGATGCCCGCTTGTCGACAACCTCCGCCCTGGGCCACTCCTTGCCTTGCCGGGGCGCCTGCATCAGCAACACCAGGCGCGGATGGGCGAGCTTGGCGTCCACCATGAACCATTTGGATCGAATGTTGTCGGCTCTCTTCCCGGTGCTTGAGATCGAGTTGGCCTTGCCAGACGCAACGAACTTGGCGCACCCAGAGATGTGACCCTCGCTGACGCGGAGGAAGAAGAAATGGCGCAGGAGCGCCACGGATGGCATCACGCCCAGGTACGCCTCATAGTAGTAGGCAAAGATGGACAGGAGGAGGACAGAGTTGGGATGGACATGCAACGCTTCCAGCCCATAGTGGTCGAGGATTTCATAGAAGAAATCAGAGAAGGGAGGAACCAACCTGACGGCAACGCTGCTCGAAAATAAGGGAACAAAGGTGCTCCCCTCAGGCTCCGGCTCGTCGGAAGCAAGCCGGAGCTCTGTCTTCCCCCACTCGTTGCCCTCTCCCACCGTCAACAGGCGCACGGAGGCAAGGCTCTTCTCTGTGACAATGGGCGCCTCAAGAGCGGGCTCGTACGTACCAAGCCGGGTCCGAGGAAGTCTTGACCTTGCGCGGCGCCATGGGTGGCGGATGCAGAGCGAGGCCGGAGCAGATCTATAGGTAGAAGCGGCGAAGAGTGACAGAGAACACGGGCCAACATGGCTAGTCGTGAACCCAAAGCGGCGCAGACCTATGGAGACAGGCATACATGAATCACATCGAGCATGTCGATCATCAGCAAGTGAATCCAGGCTATATCACTGGGCTAACAGGACTCTGCGGAACCCGGGCTGTAGCAGGCTAGGCAGGACTCCGGATGACACCGCGTGACATTTCCCGAAGGGACAGAGATAGGAACGAAGTGAAACACATGCCGGCCAGTCAAGTGTCCTGAGCAGTAGTGCTGGGCTAGCAGGACTCCGGTGGACCGGGCTGTAGCGGACTACTATGGCTCGAGGAACACTAGACTACATTTCCCCATAAGAAAGGCTGCGGTGGTGCTTGTCGGCGGCGACGGCTGCGCTCGGCAGGGGATGGGGAGAGAGCCATAGAGGGGGAGAGGCCACGGGGAGAGTGGGGAGAAAGAGAGGGGGACGTGGGGGAGTGTGTGGCACTCGTAGGCGCGTTCGGGGCGTCGGTGGAAGCAGGAGGTGGCCGGCGTGTGGCCGCGGGCGCCGGCCACGCGCTTCTCATCCTCCTGGCGGGAGGAGGAGGACGACTGGCAAGAGCCAGTGGACTGGGCCGAGCCGGTGGGCTAGGTGGGCTGCGCCAGGTAAGTTCTGTTCTCTCTCTCCTTTTCTGTTTTTATTTATTCTATTATTTCTATAACTTCAGGGCTTTATTAAAAATGTCAGGGCATTTCCATAAATCACAAAATTAATCATGGCCACTGCTTAGAATATATCCAACAGCAAACATTTTGGTTTATGATTATTTGAGCATTTAAAATATTTTATAGCATTTAAATGCCCAAATGCAAATACTATAAGAATTAATTCAATGACCTTAAGATGTCCTAGAAAAATGTGGACCATTTTTGTCCAAGGTTTTAACCCAAAACAAAAAGGGTGGGCTTTTTAGAAGGGCATTTCAGGTTCATTGAAAAAGTTTTTAGTAAACCCTAGTTGTTCCAGGGGGGTGGGGGTTCTGTCATCCCCATTTCAAATTTAAGAGAAATTTATACATGATGCACACTCTAATGCTTGAATTGGCTAGGGTGTGACAACTCACCCCCACTCAAAAGAATCTCGTCCCGAGACTTAGGATCCTCTGGGAAGAAGGTGGGGTACTCGAGTCGAAGACGGTCCTCCCTTTCCCAAGTGGCTTCCTTTTCGGAATGGTGTGACCATTGTACCTTGAGAAACTTGACATTATGGCGTCGAGTGGTACGCTCGGCTTGATCAAGGATACGAACGGGATATTCCCAATATGGGAGGTTATCTTGTAGATCAAGCATTTCGTGGTCCACTCCACGGATAGGATCCGCGAAGCAACGCCTGAGTTGAGAAACGTGGAAGACATCGTGAACTCTAGAAAGATGCGAAGGTAGTTCCAATTGGTAGGCAACTTCTCCTCTTTTGACAAGAATGCGGAAGGGTCCGATGTAACGAGGAGCCAATTTGCCTTTGATACCGAAACGATGGGTTACCTTTAACAGGATAACCCGAAGGTAAGCTTTCTCGCCGACTTCATAAGTCATGAGCTTATGTTTACGGTCATATTGGCTCTTTTGACGAGATTGGGCTGTTTTCAATTTCTCACGAATAACGCGAACCTGCTCTTCTTCTTCCTGAATCATATCCGGGCCAAAGAGTTGTCTTTCCCCGGTTTCTGACCAGTTAAGAGGCGTTCGACATTTTCGTCCATCGAGAAGTTCGAAAGGAGCTTTGCCCAAGCTAGCTTGATAACTATTGTTATAAGCAAACTCCGCGAATGGAAGGCATTTCTCCCAACCCATTCCGAATGACATCACAGAAGCTCGGAGCATATCTTCCAGAATTTGATTGACTCGCTCTACTTGACCACTTGATTAAGGATGGAAGGCGGTGCTAAAAGAGAGACGGGTTCCCATAGCATTTTGGAAACTTTCCCAAAATCGAGTGGGGAAGAGACTCCCACGGTCTGAGTTAATTTCCAATGGGACACCATGAAGAGACACTATTCGGGAGATGTATAAGTTAGCTAGCTAGCTAGCGGTGATACTCTCACGAACAGGTAGGAAATGGCCTACTTTGGAAAGACGGTATTGGCATTATTCCCTCTCTTGGTCCTGGGAAACCCAGTGATGAAATCCATACTGATTTTGGGAATGTTCCCTTTTCTGATTTTGCACCTCAGTAGTTATTGTTCAGGATCATCTTCAAAAGTGGACTTACCATGGGTCCCATCCATTGCCGATGATAAGAAAAATCATCCATTGCGTTGTCTTCAATAAGGTAGTCCACATCATCCATTCTAGTATGAGTATGCCATTTCTTCACGCTCCTTCACATGATTGTTTGTGATTGCCTCAGGCTGGTGAGAAGAGTTTCAATGATATCTGAATCAAAAGTAATTCTTTTTGCCACTTAAGGGAATAATTCTATGAGTCACCTTCCGCGAGGTATCACGTTACGAAATCATGGCAAATATCTCCTTGCTACTTTGAAATTCATGCTCCATCTTATTCGAGTATGGAATTGTTGCCTACCTAGTGAACCTTCGCCATCTGCTTCACTCCATCCCTCTAGGTGTATGCTTCATGTCTCAGCTCGAGAGATGTTACTATGTCTCATTCCATTAGTTGATCTTGTGATCATTAAGATGATCCTAAGTTGCTCGAACCTCGGGAAGGTCGATTCTTCTTAAATTCTTCCTTTCCACTCGTTGTCATGTTGGATGTAGTTCTCAAAGCGAGACGTCCAGATTAAGGTGATGCAATGAATCAACATCCTCGAGAAAGACATCTGGATCGTGAAGATTGTGATAGCTTGTGTCCCTTTGTCTTCTTACCTCACGACTTGAATCTCGCGACGAGATTCTTGTTTAGTAGGGGTGAGCTGTCACATCCCTAGCTTCTGGTGTTGCCTAGTGTTTGCATCTTGCTTGCATCATGTTTAAATTTCTGAAACTTGATTTGAGGATTGTTGAAACCTCAGAAATCTGATTAAAAGAAGGGCAAGCGCCCTTTAAATAGCATTCTCTGAATCCAAAATGCCCTAAAAATAGTTTTGTGAATTTTGGCAAGAGTTATATATCAAACCAAAATTCTGGAACATTTTTAAGGAATTATTTGGTCTCTAAATTTAAATCAATAATCTATTTGAATTTGGGGATATATTCATAATATATAGTGAATATATTTTCAAATGCTTTGAAATGTTTTTTGTACTTTTGGAATAGTCCAGAGAGGTAACATAAAATATCTCACAGTGTTTTGGCACTGTTTTGAATTCATTTTGAATTTTGAATCAGTGGCAAAATGTATAAATAAAAACAAAACAAAACAGAGATAAAATTAGAAAAGGCAGAGGACTTACCAGGTCCTTACCTGGCGCCCACCTCGTGGCCCAGCATTGTAGCTGAGGCCCAGCCCAGCAGGCAGCCGATACGCCAGTCATCTCCCTCCTCCCGCCAGTCGGACGGGGCGCGTGCCCGGCGCGCGCGCGCGTTCTGCGCGGCACGCAGCACCCTGCCTGGCTGCCCCATCGTCGCCCTGGACGCCTCCCGCGACGCCACGCAGCCCTCTCGACCCCCTCTCACTCTCCCCCGGCCTCGTCCCCTCCTCTGTCCTGCTCCTCTCACCACCGAACGGAGCCGTCGCCATCGTCACCGTTCGTCATGGCCACCGACCTCCCCACACCCAGCCATCCCGACCATGATATCCGCCTCGCTGGCGTGCACCTCTACGCCGAACCACACGACCCCGTACGCCCTGAAGCCTGGTCATCGAGCTCATCTTCTCTGCACGGCCACCGGAGATTGCCATCGTCGCCCCGTCACCTCCAAGCCTCCCCCGAGCCACTAAGCCGCTCGTCTGATTCGTCGTCAGCTTCTCCTTCGTTCCCCTCTCTCCCCTTGCTCGAGTGCGCCACATAGTCATCGTTCCCACCGGACCCGAGAACTCACCTCCGCCGGCCATGGCGCCGCCGTAGCTAGAGCACATCCACGACGCATCCGAGCCCACCCCCATGCTCAGCGAGTCTGCAGGACTCCGTAGCAACCCATAGCTCGTCCTTCCATGCATAAAAATGTCGTTTCCGAGCGTGTCGTAGCTCCGGCCGCCGCCCAAGTGGTCGCCGTCGTCGACCCCAGCCTCCCTGCACCCAGCTGCGTACACCCGTAGATGCGGGCGAGCGAGGGCTCCCTTCTGGTGCCCTCAGCGCACCCAGCCGCTGCCCCTAGCACCACCCGGGCGAGCCGCCGCCACACCGAATGGTCGCCGGCGGTTAACTCCGGCTGTGCCGACGTGGCACAGCCATTAGCGACTAATCCCTCCACTAACCAACCCCCCCTAGGCCACTGACTCATTGGCCCCACACCCTAATTAACATAGATTACATTTTTTGTTTAGTTTTAACTAACCTCAGTGGGCCCACGAGTCAGCTTTGACCAAGATGACGTGGCCGTTGACTGGGCCCACTTGTCAGCGACCAAACCAACCTTGTGTCACTGACCAGTAGGCCCCACCGGTCAGGTTGGACCTGGGCCGCGCCAGTTGACTTGCTAACGTCAAAACTTCTAGATTTAAAACAAATTCAGAAAATTCCAGAAATGCCCAAAACTTCTAAAAATCATAGAAAATTATCTATAACTCCAAATGAAATAATTTATATATGAAAAATTATCAGAAAAATTCAAGGAATCCATCTGTACCATTTACATGCATGTTTGATCAAGTTAACCTCACTTTTTAGGATGAAACATGATTAGGGAAAATTTTCATAATAGATTTGGAGTTGGAATTTGATATAGTTTGAATTCCACTTCAATTAAGATGACTTTATGTTGCATTAGCCCAAATCACAGCATATTGCCATGTCATGATCATGCATCATATTATTGCATTGCATTGATTGTGCTCTCCCTCTCTGTTGTCGGTATTCATCCCCTCTCGATAGACGTGCTTCCGACGATGAGTTCGATGACACCGATGAAGAGCTATAATATCTTCAGAAGTGCCAGGCAAGCAAAAACCCCTTGTTCATTCCGATACAATCCCACTCTCCCACTCCTACTTTCTTTTACTGCATTAGACAACACGATTCCTCTGTTACTTGGTGCGGTAGTTGAACCCCTTATCCTCTGCATGACCCGTCATTGCCACAGTAGATAGATGAAACCCACTAGCATGAGTAGGAGTTGTTTCAGCCCTGATGTGCCTACTCATTCATGTTTGTTTGTCATGCCTGCTACTGCTTAGAGTTGAGTCAGGTCTGATTCATCGGGGATGAATCGGAGGTGTGTAAACATGTCCTACTGTTGAGAGCTAAGTGTGTGAACACGATTTGGTAATGGTAGCGGTGAGAGGTCATGTAGGAGTACATGGTGGGTTGTCTCATTGAATCCATCCTTAGGATCTGAGTTCTGTGTTTGTGATCCATGAAACAGTTACTACCACGCATTGGGCCTGAAACCAATGGACCCTCTCGGCTTCTTGATCACCCTTGTCCTCTGTCCAGGAGTTGCAACTAGTTTCTGGTGTTTATAGGATATGTGTTGGCGGCCGTGCGTAGCGCTGACCCTAGGGGTAGGCTATGATGCGGTAGATACACCATGGCACGGTGTACCGGGCGCCCGTTTGGTGTCTCGGGAACCCTGTTCACATCATTCGGGGTCGTATGTGGAAACCTCGGCCGGACTCCCTGCGGATGGAACCTTGATAGGCGATAAACCTGAACTAGAGACTTGAGTGTTTAGGTAGGCCGTGGCCGACAGCCTCGTTGGGCTTCCGCTTGAAGGTTGCCGAGTACATGTCATGTAAACGGCGGTAAGTGGTGAGAGCGTGTGTGAAGAAGTACACCCCTGCAGGGTTAACATCATCTATTCGAATAGCCGTGTCCGCGGTAAAGGACTTCTGGGTTGCCTATAAAAGTTCATAGACAAGTGAAAATGGATACTCTAAAACTCGCAAGATAAGTGTGAGTGCTATAGATGGCCTTCTCGTAGGGAGACGAGAGCGGATCCATAGTGGTGTATTGAATGGTGAACATGTGGACTCGTGTGCGCCACCTCAAAAGAGTTGCTTGCAGTCGTAGTTCAGGTTAGCCACAGAGTCAAAGCTGGCTTGCTGCAGTCAAACTCCACCACCCCCCCTTGTTGATACCGATGCATATGTAGCTAGTTCTGATGTAAGTCTTGTTGAGTAACTTTGTACTCACGTTTGCTTAATGTATGTTTTGCAGAGAGACTTCAGTCTCGCTAGTAGTTCCATGTGGACTTCGACGTTTAACTTGATACCTCAGCTACGATCCTGTGTCCTCGGCAGGATCTGGTAGATAGTCAGGCTTCTCGGCCTTTTTCATTTGTAGATGTCTGTACTCAGACATGTTAAGCTTCCGCATGTGTTTGACTTGTATGCTCTGAATGTTGGGTCATGAGACCCATGTTTGTACAGTAACACCTCATATCACATTGCGGCCTCACACACGGTATTCCCACGGGTGTCGCCTTACCATGGCCCGGGACCGTTTGTGCCTTTTGGCTCACGTATATGATAGTGTCGCTAGCATCCATATGACAGAGAACCCAGGCTGACATGGCTAGTCGTGAACCCAAAGCGGCGCAGACCTATGGAGACAGGCATACATGAATCACATCGAGCATGTCGGTCATCAGCAAGTGAATTCGGGCTGTAGCACTGGGCTAATAGGACTCCGGGGAACCCGGGCTGTAGAAGGCTAGGGAGGACTTTGGATGTCACCGCGTGACATTTCCCCGAAGGGACAGACATAGGAACGAAGTGAAACACATGCCAGCCAGTCAAGTGTCCTGAGCAGTAGTGTTGGGCTAGCAGGACTCCGGTGGACCGGGCTGTAGCGGACTACTATGGCTCGAGGAACACTAGACTACATTTCCCCATAAGAAAGGCTGCCAAGGATAAACAACTAGATTGTCGGATCCCACTCATACCAAGCATTTCAATCATACACACAATATGCTCGATATGAGTACATACAACATGGCATCACAACAAAACTCTACAACTCAAGTACTTTATTTAAAGGCTCTAGAGAGCCATACATACTATGTTCATACAGGTAGGGGTCACATGACCCAACACTCAAGTCATACAAGCATACAAGCACATGCGGAAGCAAATAGTCTCGAAGCCTGTCTATCTACATAGGGTCCCTCCATGGCCAGGATCACCACCTGGGTGGCTAGTCACTCGTCGACATCAAGGTCTACATAAAACCCATCAGAGGGGGCGGTGCTGTTGTATGAAAATAGTAATTAAGCAAACATGAGTACAAGGGTACTCAGCAAGTCTTACATCAGAACCTACTATACATGCTCATTCTCAAGAAGGTGGTGGAGTTATTGCAGCGAGCCAGCTTTGACTCTTGGATAAGCTATCCTACAGAACTCCACTAGTAAAACAGTTTTTCACACATGAGTCCACTAATCACCAATACAATACCCCACCGGGGATCCTCCCTCGCCATCCTACGAGAGGGTCATCCTCGGTTCTCACACTTATCTTGAGTCTTTTAGTAGTATCCATTAGCTTGTCTATGAACTGTATAGGCAACCAAGTAGTCCTTTACCGCGGACGTGACTATTCGAATAGTTTTATACCCTGCAAGGGTGTACTTCTTCATACACGCTTTCACCACTTACCGTCGTTTACACGACATGTACTCGGCAACCTTCAAGCGGAAGCCCAACGAGGGTGTCGGCCACGGCCTACCTAACACTCAAGCCTCTAGTCCAGGTTTATCGCCTATTCAGGTTCCATCCGCAGGGAGTCCGGCCGAGGTTTCCACATACGGCCCCGAACGATGTGAACAGGGTTCCTGAGACACCAAACGGGTGACTCGGTACACCATGCCATGGTGTATCTACCGCAACATAGCCCACCCCTAGGGTCAGCGCTACGCACGGCCGCCAACACATAACCTACAAATACAAGAAACTATTTGCAACTCCTGGACAGAGTACTAGGGTGATTAAGAAGCCGAGAGAGTCCATTGGTTTCGGGCCAATGTATGGTAGTAACTGAATCTTAAATCACACATACAGATCTCAGTTCTTAGGGACGGCCTCAATGAAACAACCCACCATGTACTCCTACATGGCCTCTCATCGATACCTGTACCAAATCATGTTCAACACATCCCTCACATTACCGACATAATCATTTCACTCTAGCCCATCACCCAGATGAACCAAACCTGACACAACTCTAAGCATAGCAGGCATAGCAAGGTAGGAAACACATACACGGCTCAATCAACTCCTACACATGCTAGTGGGTTTCATCTAGTTACTATGGCAATGACATGTCATGCAGAGGATAAGGGTTCAACTACCGTAGCACACAGCTGTTTGAATCGCGTTGTCTTAATGCAGTAAACAAGAGCAGAAGCGAGAACATGGGTTTGTATCGGAATGATCAATGGGTTGCTTGCCTGATGTAGTGGTAGTAGGGTACTGCCCTTCAGACGGATACTCGGGGTTATCCTCGGAGGCAGAACCTACCACGAAAGACACACCGAATATAATCAACACATGACGATATGCAACAATATGATGCATGCTATGACATGGCAAAATGAAAATGTCTTGGCCTAATGCAAGCTAAAACAGAAAGGAATGAACTCATTTGAATCAAAGATTCAAATGGTAGCTCATTTAACATGGCCTTATTAGTGCATTATCTTATTCTGCTTAAACAGCAAGGGTAACTTGTTTTGTCATGCATGAAACCATTACAGATGGATAGATTGAATTTTTCTAATCATTTTTCATATATAAATTGTTTGATTTGGAGTTATGGTTGATTTTTTATGATTTTTAGAAGTTTTGGATATTTTCTGGAATTTCCTATATAAGAATAATTCCAGTAATTGAATTAATGCGTCAGCATGACATAGGTGTGACGTCAGCGGGTCAACTGGGTCGGCCAGGTCAAACCTGACTGGTGGGCCCTGTCTGTCAGTGGCTTAGCTAATTAACAGGATTAAATTAGTACTAATAAGTGTCAGTGGGGCCTGGGCCCACATGTCAGTGACTAAACTAATTAAAATTAGTTAACTCTAATCCTAAACTAATTAGCAAGCCGGCCCCACCTGTCATAGGCTCATGGGGGAGTCAACCTAGGCCGACGCGTCAGTCAACGGTCAAAGGGGGTCAAACTCGCCGGCGTTTAGCCGCTTGCGAGGCTAGACGCGGCGGAGGGCTCGGGTTTTGCACTCCGGCGACCAAAAGGACGGCGGAGACCATCTACGTGATGCAGGGAGTGATCCGCATCGAGTGGTGGCAGTAGGTGGAGCTGGGGTGGCCGGAGACGACGGCGGCGAGCACGTCCGCGGCGGCCGGAGTTCGGGCGAGGTTGAACTAGTCGCTAGCAGGCACGGCGACGGGCGCGTGGGGGTGCTACGGGCTCCTGCGAGTGCGTTGAAGACGAAGGCGTGCTCGGTTGAGACCCAACGTGGCTATGGCGACGATGCGTGCGGTGGCGGTGGCGAGCTCGGCTCTGATGGCCATGGGGTTAGAGGGCGCAGACGAGAGCGGGGAGAGGGGGAAATGGGTCAGTAGCTCACTACGGTTGCAGGGGAGCGAACGGCGAGCTCGGGGAAGAGCTGGAGCGAGCGGGGCGGTGAGGGGGATCTCTGGCGACCGAGGTTGAAGACGAGCTCGGTGAAGCGTCTCCGGGGCGAGCGAGCGCTCGGGGATGGGTCGACGCGAAGCAGCGGACAACGGTGGAGCTTCTTGGCACGGCGAGGCAGCGAGTGGACGGCGGTGGCTGCGATGGTGCTTGTCGGCGGCAACGGTTGCGCTCGGCAGGGGATGGGGAGAGATCCAGAGAGGGGGAGAGGCCACTGGGAGTGGGGAGAAGGAGAGGGGGACGTGGGGGACTGCGTGGCACGCGTAGGCGCGTCCGCGGCGTCGGCGGAAGCAGGAGGTGGCCGGCGTGTGGCCGCGGGCACCGGCCACGCGCTTCTCGTCCTCCTGGCGGGAGGAGGAGGACGACTGGAAAGAGCCATTGGACTAGGCCGAGCCGGTGGGCTAGGTGGGCTGCGCTAGGTAAGTTCTGTTCTCTCTCTCCTTTTATGTTTTTTATTTATTCTATTATTTCTGTAACTTTAGGCCTTTATAAAAAATGCCAGGGCATTTCCATAAATCATAAAATTAATCATGGCCACTGCTTAGAATATATCCAACAGCAAACATTTTGGTTTATGATTATTTGAGCATTTAATATATTTTATAGCATTTAAATGCCCAAATGCAAATACTATAAGAATTAATTCAATGACCTTAAGATGTCCTAGAAAAATGTGCAAGGTTTTAACCCAAACAAAAAGGGTGGGCTTTTTAGAAGGGCATTTTAGGTTCATTGAAATTTTTTTAGTAAACCCTAGTTGTTCTAGGGGGGTGCTGGGGGTTCTGTCATCCCCATTTCAAATTTAAGAGAAATTTAAACATGATTCACACTCTAATGCTTGAACTGGCTAGGGTGTGACAGCTCACCCCCACTCAAAAGAATCTCGCCCCAAAATTTAGGATCCTCCGGGAAGAAGGTGGGGTACTCGAGTCGAAGACGATCCTCCCTTTCCCAAGTGGCTTCCTTCTCGGAATGGTGTGACCATTGAACCTTGAGAAACTTGACATTATGGCGTCGAGTGGTACGCTCGGCTTGATCAAGGATACGAACGGGATATTCCCGATATGAGAGGTTATCTTGTAGATCAAGCGTTTCGTGGTCCACTCCACGGATAGGATCCGCGAAGCAACGCCTGAGTTGAGAAACATGGAAGACATCGTGAACTCTGGAAAGATGAGAAGGTAGTTCCAATTGGTAGGGAACATCTCCTCTTTTGGCAAGAATGCGGAAGGGTCCGATGTAACGAGGAGCCAATTTGCCTTTGATACCGAAACGATGGATTCCCTTTAACGGGGTAACCCAAAGGTAAGCCTTCTCGCCGACTTCATAAGTCATGAGCTTATGTTTACGGTCATATTGGCTCTTTTGTCGAGATTGGGCTGTTTTCAATTTCTCACGAATAACGCGGACCTGCTCTTCTGCTTCCTGAATCATATCCGGGCCAAAGAGTTGTCTTTCCCCAGTTTCTGACCAGTTAAGAGGCGTTCGACATTTTCGTCCATAGAGAACTTCGAAAGGAGCATTGCCCAAGCTAGCTTCATAACTATTGTTATAAGCAAACTCCGTGAATGGAAGGCATTTCTCCCAACCCATTCCGAATTAGATGATAGAAGCTCGGAGCATATCTTCCAGAATTTGATTGACTCGCTCTACTTGACCACTTGATTGAGGATGGAAGGCGGTGCTAAAAGAGGGACGAGTTCCCATAGCATTTTGGAAACTTTCCCAAAATCAAGAGGTGAAGAGACTCCCATGGTCTGAGTTAATTTCCAATGGGACACCATGAAGAGACACTATTCGGGAGATGTATAAGTCAGCTAGCTGGCTAGCGGTGATACTCTCACGAACAGGTAGGAAATGGGCTACTTTGGAAAGACGGTCGATCACGACGAAGATGGCATTATTCCCTCTCTTGGTCCTGGGAAACCAAGTGATGAAACCCATACTGATTTTATCCCATTTCCACTCAGGAATAGCCAAAGGTTGAAGGGTGCCTGCAGGCCGTTGATGCTCTACTTTAACACGACGACAAACGTCGCAATTAGCAATGTATTGAGCGATTTCTCTCTTCATCCTAGTCCACCAAAACCTCTGGCGTAGGTCTTGATACATTTTAGTACTACCGGGATGAATGGTGAGAGGGGATTCATGAGCTTCCTTAAGGATCAGCCGCCTCAGGTTTCGTGCCTTGGGAACCACTAAACGGTTTCCAAAGTATATGACACCTTGATCATCAATGGAGAAACAATTTGCGACTCCTTTCTTAATGTTTCTTCTAATACGGGAGATTCCCAGATCTACCTTCTGTGCCTTGATGATCTGATCCGTAAGGGTAGGTTTCGCCACCAGGGTGGATAGGAATCCTCAAGGGACAATGTGAAGATTGAGGTTACGAAATTCCTTGTGGAGAAGTGGTTGACTTTGTTGTAACATCAGGTTGTTACAATAAGATTTACGACTTAGCGCATCAGCCATGACATTGGCTTTGCCCGGGGTGTAAGTTATTCCTAAATCGTAATCCGAGATCAACTCGACCCAACATCGTTGCCTGAGATTCAAATCCGGTTGGGTGAAGATATATTTCAAACATTGGTGATTGGTGAAAATCTTGCAACGATTACCGAGGAGGTAATGTCGCCATGTTTTGAGTGCACGGACTACAGCTGCAAGCTCTAGATCATGTGTGGGATTGTTTTCCTCATGTGGGTGCAATTGCCGTGAAGCATAGGCAATTACCTGACGATCTTGCATGAGTATGCAACCTAGTCCTTGTCGCGAGGCGTCGCAATAGATAATAAAGTCCTTGGAGAAATCTGGTGGTACTAGTACGGGAGCAGATGTTAGGCGTCTTTTCAGTTCCTGAAAGCTGAACTTGCACTGTGGGGTTCACTCAAACTTTTTATCTTTCTTGAGGAGTTCAGTTAGAGGTTTAGCAACCTTGGAGAAATTCTCGACGAAGCGGCGGCAATAGCTCGCTAAGCCAAGGAAGCTCCGAATTTGCCTGACCGTCTCAGGTGGAGTCCAATCAAGGACGGCTTGAACTCACTCGGGATTGACAGCAATACCCTTACCAGAGATTACATGGCCTAGATAGGTCACTTCTGGCAACCAAAAATCACACTTGGAGAATTTGGCATAAAGGCGATGCACTCGAAGTTTCGTCAATACCAGCCTTAGATGTTCAGCATGTTCCTCTTCATTCTTGGAGTAGATGAGTATGTCATCGAGGTAGACTACGACGAATTTATCCAAATACTGCATGAAGACCGAATTCGTTAACCGAGAGAAAGTGGCTGGGGCATTGGTTAAACCGAAAGACATAACGGTGTACTCGTATTGGCCATAACGAGTAACAAAGGCCATTTTGGGAATGTCCCCATTTATGATTTTGATTTGATGGTAGCCCAACCTCAAATCCATCTTGGAAAAGACTAAGGATCCAGCGAGCTGGTCATACAGATCGTTGATCCTGGGAAGCGGATACTTGTTCTTGATGGAGACCAAGTTGACAGGTCGGTAATCTACAACCATCCGATCCGTTCCATCCTTCTTCTTGACGAAGAGGACGGGGCAAGCCAAAGGAGATGAACTAGGACGGATGAAACCCTTTTTCAATGACTCATCGAGTTGGTTCTTAAGCTCGGCTAGTTCTAAGGGTGCCATCTTATAGGGTCTTCTAGAAATTGGAACGGTTCCTGGAACAAGATCTATCACGAACTCGACATCCCTGTCAGGTGGAACACCTGGCAGTTCTTCTGGAAAGACATCCGGAAAGTCTTGGACTAACGGAATATCCTCAAGGTCTGGAAGCGGGTTGGCATTTTGGGAGTAAAGCTGGCGCTTGGCCACTTGAGTTAAGACATTGACTGTCTTGCCCGATGGGTGAGTAAGTTGAACGGTTCTAGTGGCACAATCGATCTAAGCATAATGAGCTGACATCCAGTCCATACCCAAGATGATGTTAATGTCCGAGGACTTAAGAGCTATTAAGGATGCAAGGAAGACAAGTCTATCAACAAGAATTTCGTTCCCATGGCTTACTCTAGAAGTTTGCCATTTGGAACCCGGAGTTTGAATTACCATGGAAGTGGACATGTCACAGAATGCCATGTTATGCAATCGAGCATAGTTCTTGGATATGAATGAATGAGATGCTCCAGTATCGAAAAGAACAGATGCCGGATGGCAGTTAACAAGGAGCGTACCAAGGACAACGTTAGGATCCTCATGAGCCTCCTCGGATGAGACATAGTTGAGATGGCCATGTGAAGTGGTGACCGGCTTGGCGTAGAATGTCTTTCCCGCTGGTTTACCACGGCCAACAGACTTTCCAGACTGATTGGGGTTGTTGTTCTGGGGACACTCTCGGCTATAGTGACCCGGCTCTCCACACTTGAAACACGTCACAACATTGGGACGTGGAGCAGCATTAGCAGCGGGGCCACCATAGGGCTTGGGTGGTGCAAACTGCTGGTTGGGATGAGGCGCCTCAAAGGATGGACTCAAAATGAACCTGGGTGGCAGTGCCGTGCTTGGAATCCACACCCGGCGCTTCTGAGCTCCAGAGCCGGATGAAGAGCCAAAATCACGTGAGTGCTTGCGTGAAGCGTCATAGTCAGACTGGCCTAACTCAGCACTGATGGCTTTATTGACCAACTTCTGAAAGGAGGTGCACTCGTGCAGACGAAGATCGCGGCGAAGATCAGGGCTAAGTCCCTTGCGGAACCTTGCCTGCTTCTTAGTGTCGGTAGATACTTCTTCAGGAGCATATCGCGCCAGATTCCCAAATTCACGACTATATGCATCCACAGTCAGTCTTCCTTGGGTGAAACTGTAGAACTCTTCCCTCTTGTGATCTATGAGACCTTCCGGAATGTGATTCTCACAGAAAACCTCACTGAATTCATCCCAAGTAGTGATTTGGCCGACCGGGCGCATAGCTTCAAAGTTTTCCCACCAGAGGCTAGCAGGGCCTTCGAGGTGATAGGCAGCATAAGTAACCTTATCAGCTTCGGCTACGTTGGCAGAATGTAGCTTGTGGGTGATGCTGCGAAGCCAGTCATCTGCGTCGAGGGGCTCGACGGAATGGTTAAACTTCGGTGGGTATAGCTTGCTGAAGTCATTGATTGACACCAAGTCATTTCGCTGATGGCGTGCAGTGTTCTGCTCAATCCACTCTAGCAGGCGGTTAGTCTCACGCTTGTTTCTTTCCGCCTCCAGCATCACTTCGGCCAGAGAAGGCTGGTGAGGCAGATTTTCACCCCTAGCTGCACTGGCTTCCCCCTGCTCCGGGGCAGCAGGGTTGCTACAGGTGTTGACCATCCTAGATGAAAACAAGACAACAGTTTAGATAAGGATGACACAAACTTAGCAAGGAAGTGCAGAATGTAATGGATAACACGAAATGCAGAGATGTTCATTGCACGACATGGTAATATAGAAACTGCCATATATATACCATTGGTCATACACACTGTACATAGTTTAGTACAAGCCCAGGCTAGAGTACAACTACGGTGAAAGACATTACATCTCATCGGAGGCATTCCAAGCTCCTATATATTATTTCCTACACCTCCGGAGCGTGATACACACCAAGTCGTATCCCACGGTCACGCGGGACTGTGGAGAATACAACTACTACAATACTAGTGGAACTACTACTAGCTCAGACGGCTCCGTAGTAATCCTCATAGAAGTAGCCACCAAAACCTGGAAGTGGAACATGGTCATCTGGAAACAGACGGTCCTGCAGAACCTGCGGACCAAAGGGACTCGGATGTGGCCTTGGTCCCACAGGTGGTGGCAGACGGGGACCACGAGGAGGGGTGATGCCTCCCACATCGCGCCACTCCATACAGTCTGGCAATCCAGATCTTACAGGGTACAGATCCCTCAGATCCATGTATCTTGCCTGTACCGCCGGGCAAACCGAGTCAAAGTGGCCCAGTGATCAGCGCGAGAGTTAAAAACCTCCATATGCAAGGCCCGATTTTCGCGGTCCTTATCCTCGAGCATCTCGGCAGTGGTGCGGAGTAGTGACTCCTCATGTGTGGGGTCAGCATAGATAGCCTGGAGTAACCCTTGCGCTCCTGAAAGTGAAGCTGGCATATAACGGAAGTCGGTGTTCCGAAGTAGGCCAGTCCAGACTCGCATGGTGGTCATCATGGAATAGGCAGCATCCTGCACAGCCATCTCAACAGTAACCTCAAGTCCATAGGAACAGTGAAGGGGCTCAGTGGCTCCAGGATAAGAGGGATATATCCTGACGGTACAGAGGTACTGGCTCTTGTTGAAGTCTCTGAACTGCTCTTCGACAGTGTATTCGGGATACCAACGGTAACCCGTCTCGATCATTACCCGGACTAACATAGCAGTATGACCGGGCACATAGAGGCACCAGGTCTGGCGAACCACCTAATTTTGAGCACGAGTGGCCATCTGAAAGGACAACCACAATGCAAAGGCATTAGAATTTCTAGGGAAAATTGGACAGCATAACAGTTGTAAATGCTCAGAAAAAGATTTGAGACATCCGCAATAGTTTGCAATTCCACACAACAATATCATATCAAGGTTCTGATTCAACTGACAACATACTAAAAGTAGTAGAAACTGTACTGAGGCTTGTAACAACAATCCTATAAGCTACTATAGATTAGTAACACGTGAACCTGATAGAAGAAGAGAGCCTAGTCCTTAACCCATGTTGAATGAGAAGAGAATGACTCAGATCAGAGGCCATAAGGTAAAGGAGTAAAAGATCACGGAGGAGGGCTCGGGTTTTGCACTCCGGCGACCAAAAGGACGGCGAAGACCATCTACATGATGCGGGGAGTGAGCCACATCGAGTGGTGGCAGTAGGTGGAGCTGGGGTGGTCGGAGACGACGGCGGCGAGCACGTCCGCGGCGGCCGGAGTTCGGGCGAGGTTGAACTAGTCGCTAGCAGGCACGACGAGGGGCGCGCGGGGGTGCTACGGGCTCCTGTGAGTGCATTGAAGATGAAGGCGTGCTCGGTTGCGACCCAACGTGGTTGTGGCCACGACGGCGATGTGCGGTGGCGGCGGCGAGCTTCGGCTCTGATGGCCATGGGGGTTAGAGGGCGCATACGAGCGCGGGGAGAGGGGGAAACGGGTCAGTAGCTCACTGCGGTTGCAGGGGAGCGAACCGCGAGCTCGGGGAAGAGCTGGAGCGAGCGGGGCGGCGAGGGGGATCTCCGGCGACCGAGGTTGAAGACGAGCTCGGTGCAGCGTCTCCGGGGCGAGCGAGCGCTCGAGGATGGGTCGAGGTGAAGCAGCGGATGACGGCGGAGCTTCTTGGCACGGCGAGGCAGCGAGTGGACGACGGTGGCTGCGGTGGTGCTTGTCGGCGGCGATGGCTGCGCTCGGCAGGGGATGGGGAGAGAGCCAGAGAGGGGGAGATGCCACGGGGAGAGTGGGGAGAAAGAGAGGGGGACATGGGGGAGTGCGTGGCACTCGTAGGCGCGTCCGGGGCGTCGGCGGAAGCAGGAGGTGGCCGGCGTGTGGCCGCGGGCGCCGGCCACACGCTTCTCGTCCTCCTGGCGGGAGGAGGAGGACGACTGGCAAGAGCCATTGGACTGGGCCGAGACAGTGGGAGGTGGGCTGCGCCAGGTAAGTTCTGTTCTCTCTCTCCTTTTCTGTTTTTTTATTTATTCTATTATTTCTGTAACTTCAGGGCTTTATTAAAAATGCCAGGGCATTTCCATAGATCATAAAATTAATCATGGCCACTGCTTAGAATATATCCAACAGCAAATATTTTGGTTTATGATTATTTGAGCATTTAAAATATTTTATAGAATTTAAATGCCCAAATGAAAATACTATAAGAATTAGTTCAATGACCTTAAGATGTCCTAGACAAATGTGCACCATTTTTGTCCAAGGTTTTAACCCAAAACAAAAAGGGTGGGCTTTGGTATCAGAGCCTGAATGCCTATAGTATTACCAAGCCAAACTGGTCGAAGTTGAGTCTAGAAATGCTTTAGTTATATAAGGGAATTGATTGTGGAAGGGAACGTAAGGCTCTTTTTACTCCTTATACCTCATGGCCTTCTGATCTGAGATAACCTCTTCTCTTCTACGGGGATTAAGAACTAGGCCTTCTCATCTATCTATCAGGATGATGAGTTACTATGATAGAGACTTATAGGATTGATGGATTTAAGCCCCAGTTAAGTTTCTACTACTTCCGTGTGTTCATAGTTGGTCTCAGAACCTTGATATTGTGATGATAAGTGGTTATGCCACCATTTGGCATGATGTCTCAAATCTTTTTGAGCATTTACAGCCGATATGCTGTTCGAGTCATCCTAGGTCTCTACATAGTCTGATGCAATTGCAAATCCTTTCTTTCCATTCCCGATGTCCTTTTGGGCCAGATTAAGCACACTACACGGTCTGTGAGGTACTCCGTTGCCTCGGCGTATATGTTGGAGCTACTATTATGACCCTAGGTGTATTAGGAAACCATCTAGTAATCTAGCCATATTTTGTGTTCCCCGTGTGATGATTCTGGCCATCATTCTTGAAAGCATCATGTGATGCCATTTAGTAGTAGGTATTCTACTCCTGTGTTCTTGACCCAAGAATCACGCTGTTCACTTCGTGTTGATATTGTTGCTAGTTCCTTTAGGATATTAGTAACCTTTGCGATAGTCCTCGAGGTCCATGGTATTTCCTTCTTCCAAATACCATGAACCATGAAGGCAGAAGTTCTTTGAACCAAAAGATCACCATTAGAGTACTCCTGAGGAGTTCTCCATTCATAATTGTGACTCTGCCAGTCCTACCTCTCAGCATGGGTTATCCGGAAGAAATATGTTGAACTTGTTTGACATACAAACCTATGCATCCACAACTCAGAAAGATATATGTTCCTTTGAGTTGTCCCTCTGTAGTTGTATTCCGATCCTTGTCTATCAGTTGATAGCCAAGTTTATGTCGTGCATTCGTGTTATCGATGCCTATTATTCTTGTGGTCCATCGATCCATTCTATTCCGGAATGACTAGGAGAAACAAACTCCAGCACGTCATCCATTTCTTGGACTGGTCAAAGTAGTTGTATTCCGCAGATCAAAATGCCAATCCAGCTTTTGTTCTATTCTACCTTGGAGTATTACCCCCTTTATGTCAGGATTGTCATAGGAATTGCAGCATCTCTCATGAATTCTTGACGTAGTGATACTCTCTCCATCATTATTCATTTCTCGGTTTTCATGTTGTTGCAACCGGAATGTCGACAAGTGAATCGTGATGTGTGAAATCAATACTCCTAGCAACCCTGTTGCTTGGTAGTTAAAGGACAATAACTTCATTCTTAGCATGTTGGTTATTGACTCATCGTTCTAAGGTAGATTGTGCTACCTAATCATTGTTTCTGGTGCACTCTTCTACCAATGTGTTAGGAGTGTGTCAATCCATCACTCTCTTGATCACATTGTCTTGCCCTGAAAAGCAAGATTGTTCTCGAGCTTAGTAACATATCGGTGGTTCGTGATGTTCCGAATATCTTCTTGGAAGTATTACCAGGTTGTCACCTGCCCGCTATGTTGAGTTCGTGATCATGTTGGTTTTCCTCCAAACCGTCCTTTCTCCAAGAATCTATGTCGGATACCCTGAGCAAGTTGGTTAAGCTAAACAACAACTTGGAGAGTTGAAAGATAAAAGCTTGTCCGACTCAGTTCATTCCAAAGGGATATGTTGCATGTGTGTGTGTGTGTGTTGGTGAAAGATGATATCTTCATCAATTGATCCTCGTGATCAATTGTTGGTGCTATTGTCTTACCCAAACTTTGATTTGAGTGTGGGCTATCATCAAATCAAATTAGAACCAACGATATTCGTAATGTTGTCCTACTCGTGGTTGATTCCTCGAGCATACATCATTATATTCTTTGGGTCTGACCAATGCTATCACCGTGTTCACTAAATTATGGATTTCCATTTATATGGAAACCTGGATGAATTGTTGTTGAGCCCATCGACAACATCCATGTCCTCTCCATGATTTTGTCGAACATTAAGCGAGTGTTGGAAACTTTTGACAGCATCTCTTCTTGCTAGCTCATGAAGCATATGTTGGATGAAAGAAGTGACTTCCTCTGATTCACGTGCATTTGGTGCAAGTTGCCGCCGTGAGTTTGAGAAAGTTAGTTTTGTTTCCTCTGGAATCATCCCAAGTCAGTCATGCACGTGCGAAGTATTCGATGGTCTGATAGACTGATCATCTTCATTCCATATGAATTCCATAGCACACTAAGCCACTGATTGACCTGTTCCAGGAAAAGGAGTTGTTGTGCTATCCTAGGTCATGCACAAGATTTCGATATCCTCAATGATGGTTCCCCACCAGAACTCGGTAGTGTTTAATTATAAGACTACTATCTGGTCATACTTGTCTAGGAAAACGTGTTCACATGTTGTAGCACAACCAGCTCATGTTTTGGAGCTTGCTATCGCAGTTCATTCCCCGAGAATCTCGCAATGTCGTCTCGTCGATTTGTGTTGCAAACTTTCATTTTCCTTTCTAGACTCGATGAGTCTGGAATATCCTAACACCAACCAGATCTGAATCTCAGGCAGATATGATGGTTGGAGCATTTTCCAAGAACTATAATATTGGTCTCTCGATAACCGGTAAAGTGGATGTCGTTGTCAACACATCCAGTCGGAAGACCTATTATTGTAGTATCTCGATTAAAGAAAGTTAGCCACCTCCCCATGAGGATTTCGTAGGATTTACCTCCGTAGTTAATCCTTACGGATTCTTGTGCTCCCGAAGTCCGACCTTTTACTTGATGTCCTAGATACCAAACCATATCAATAAATGGGTTATCCTAGCACATCAAGGAGAACATTAGAAGCGGAGTGCTAAATGTCTCTCGGTCGATCATCCAGATTTTGTTTCCTTGGCCTCGCTAAGGTGAAATCTGAGAAAGTGTTATCTTCCTTTGCATCTGCATCATCCATCACCATTCATCATGGTGGTATGTTGTGTTGCCAGGATCCTTGACACGGATATTGGTAAAACCTTGATGAATATGGAGATGCTCAAGTTCTTGAGAGCATGCGCAAGCACTAGGTTTTACCGTTGGCGTTAACTGGGATTTGCTTCCAGTTTCCTCGGTTATGTTATAACCTTTTTAAACAGTGGACTCACTCTCGACTGTTGAGTTCTTCCCCAGTTACCAGAATCATTCCCAACATTTGCATTTTGTTCCCAGCTTGCACCTTAGTAGTTGTTGTTCAGGATCATCTTCAAAAGTGGACTTACCATGGGTCCCATCCATTTCCGATGATAAGCAAAATCATCCATTGCATTGTCTTCAACAAGGTAGTCCACATCATCCATTCTAGTATGAGTATGCCATTTCTTCAAGCTCCTTCACGCGATCGTTTGTGATTGCCTCAGGCTAGTGAGAAGAGTTTCAATGATCTCTGAATCAAAAGTAATTCTTTTTGCCACTTAAGGGAATAATTCTATGAGTCACCTTCCCCGAGGTATCACGTTACGAAATCATGGCAAATATCTCCTTACTACTTTGAAATTCATGCTCCATCTTATTCGAGTATGGAATTGTTGCCTACCTAGTGAACCTTCGCCATCCGCTTCACTCCATCCCTCTAGGTGTATGCTTCATGTCTCAGCTCGAGAGATGTTACTATGTCTCATTCCATGAGTTGATCTTGTGATCATTAAGATGATCCTAAGTTGCTCGAACCTCAGGAAGGTCGATTCTTCTTAAATTCTTCCTTTCCACTCGTTGTCATGTTGGATGTAGTTCTCAAAGCAAAACGCCGAGATTAAGGTGATGCAATGAATCAACATCCTTGAGAAAGACATCTGGATCGTGAAGATTGTGATAGCTTGTGTCCCTCTGTCTTCTTACCTCATGACTTGAATCTCGGGACGAGATTCTTGTTTAGTAGGGGTGAGCTGTCACATCCCTAGCTTCTGGTGTTGCCTAGTGTTTGCATCTTGCTTGCATCATGTTTAAATTTATGAAACTTGATTTGAGGATTGTTGAAACCTTAGAAATCTGATTAAAAGAAGGGCAAGCACCCTTTAAATAGCATTCTGTGAATCCAAAATGCCCTAAAAATAGTTTTGTGAATTTTGGCAAGAGATATATATCAAACCAAAATTCTGGAACATTTTTAAGGAATTATTTGGTCTCTGAATTTAAATCAATAATCTATTTGAATTTGGGGATATATTCATAATATATAGTGAATATATTTTCAAATGCTTAGAAATGTTTTATGTACTTTTAGAATAGTCCAGAGAGGTAACATAAAATATCTCACAGTGTTTTGGCACTGTTTTGAATTCATTTTGAATTTTGAATCAGTGGCAAAATGTATAAATAGAAACAAAACAAAACAAAGATAAAATTAGAAAAGGCAGAGGACTTACCAGGTCCTTACCTGGCGCCCACCTCGTGGACCAGCACTGTAGCTGAGGCCCAGCCCAGCAGGCAGCCGACACGCCAGTCGTCTCCCTCCTCCCACCAGTCGGACAGGACGCGTGCCCAGCGCATGCGCGCGTTCGGCGTGGCACGCAGCACCCTGCCTGGCTGCCCCATCTGCGCCCTGGACGCCTCCCGCGATGCCATGCAGCCCTCTCGACCCCCTCTCACTCTCCCCCGGCCTCGTCCCCTCCTCTGTCCCGCTCCTCTCACCACAGAACGGAACCGTCGCCACCATCACCGTTCGCCATGGCCACCTACCTCCCCACGCCCAGCCATCCCGACCATGAGCTCCGTCTCGCTGCCGCGCACCTCTACGCCGAACCACACGACCCCGTACGCCCTGAAGCCTCGTCATCGAGCTCATCTTCTCTGCACAGCCACCGGAGATCGCCATCGTCGCCCCGTCACCTCCAAGCCTCCCCCGAGCCACTGAGCCTCTTGTCTGATTCGCCGTGAGCTTCTCCTTCGTAACCCTCTTTCCCCTTGCTCGATTGTGCCACGTAGTCGTCGTTCCCACCAGACCCGAGAACTCTCCGCCGCCGTCCATGGAGCCGCCGTAGCTAGAGCGCATCCACAACGCATCCGAGCCCACCTCTGTGCTCAGCGAGTCTGCAGGACTCCGTAGAAACTCATAGCTCATCCTTCCGTGCATCAAAACGTCGTTTTCGAGCGTGTCATAGCTTCGGCCGCCGCCGAAGTGGTCGCCGCCGTCGACCCCAGCCTCCCTGCAGCCAGCTGCATACACCCCTAGATGCGGGCGAGTGAGGGCTCCCTTCTGGTGCCCTCAGCGCACCCAGCCGCTGCCCCTAGCGCCACCCCGACGAGCCGCCGCCGCACCGGATGGTCGCCGGCGGTTAACTCCGGCTGTACCGACATGGCACAGCCATTAGCGGCTAATCCCTCCACTAGCCAACCCACCCTAGGCCACTGAATCATGGGCCCCATGCCCTAATTAACATAGATTACATTTTCTATTTAGTTTTAACTAACCTCAGTGGGCCGACGAGTCAGCTTTAACCAAGATGACGTGGTCGTTGACTGGGCCCACTTGTCAGCGACCTAACCAACCTTGTGTCACTGACCAGTAGGCCCCACCGGCCAGGTTTAACCTGGGCTGTGCCAGTTGACTTGCTGACGTCACGATGACACAATGCTGACGCAGTTAATCATTTTCTAGATTTAAAACAAATTTAGAAAATTCCAGAAATGCCCAAAACTTCTAAAAATCATAGAAAATTATCTATAACTCCAAATGAAATAATTTATATATGAAAAATTATCAGAAAAATTCAAGGAATCCATCTGCACCATTTTCATGCATGTTTGAGAAAGTGAACCTCACTATTTAGGATGAAACATGATTAGGGCAAATTTTCATAATAGATTTGGAGTTGGAATTTGATATAGTTTGAATTCCACTTCAATTAAGATGACTTTATGTTGCATTAGCCCAAATCACAGCATATTGCCATGTCATGATCATGCATCATATTATTGCATTGCATTGATTGTGCTCTCCCTCTCTGTTGCCGGTATTCATCCCCTCTCGATAGACGTGCTTCCGACGATGAGTTCGATGACACCGATGAAGAGCTATAATATCTTCAGAAGTGCCAGGCAAGCAAAAACCCCTTGTTCATTCCGATACAATCCCACTCTCCCACTCCTACTTTCTTTTACTGCATTAGACAACACGATTCCTCTGTTACTTGGTGCGGTAGTTGAACCCCTTATCCTCTGCATGACCCGTCATTGCCACAGTAGATAGATGAAACCCACTAGCATGAGTAGGAGTTGTTTCAGCCCTGATGTGCCTACTCATTCATGTTTGTTTGTCATGCCTGCTACTGCTTAGAGTTGAGTCAGGTCTGATTCATCGGGGATGAATCGGAGGTGTGTAAACATGTCCTACTGTTGAGAGCTAAGTGTGTGAACACGATTTGGTAATGGTAGCGGTGAGAGGTCATGTAGGAGTACATGGTGGGTTGTCTCATTGAATCCATCCTTAGGATCTGAGTTCTGTGTTTGTGATCCATGAAACAGTTACTACCACGCATTGGGCCCGAAACCAATGGACCCTCTCGGCTTCTTGATCACCCTTGTCCTCTGTCCAGGAGTTGCAACTAGTTTCTGGTGTTTATAGGATATGTGTTGGCGGCCGTGCGTAGCGCTGACCCTAGGGGTAGGCTATGATGCGGTAGATACACCATGGCACGGTGTACCGGGCGCCCGTTTGGTGTCTCGGGAACCCTGTTCACATCATTCGGGGTCGTATGTGGAAACCTCGGCCGGACTCCCTGCGGATGGAACCTTGATAGGCGATAAACCTGAACTAGAGACTTGAGTGTTTAGGTAGGCCGTGGCCGACAGCCTCGTTGGGCTTCCGCTTGAAGGTTGCCGAGTACATGTCATGTAAACGGCGGTAAGTGGTGAGAGCGTGTGTGAAGAAGTACACCCCTGCAGGGTTAACATCATCTATTCGAATAGCCGTGTCCGCGGTAAAGGACTTCTGGGTTGCCTATAAAAGTTCATAGACAAGTGAAAATGGATACTCTAAAACTCGCAAGATAAGTGTGAGTGCTATAGATGGCCTTCTCGTAGGGAGACGAGAGCGGATCCATAGTGGTGTATTGAATGGTGAACATGTGGACTCGTGTGCGCCACCTCAAAAGAGTTGCTTGCAGTCATAGTTCAGGTTAGCCACAGAGTCAAAGCTGGCTTGCTGCAGTCAAACTCCACCACGCCCCCTTGTTGATACCGATGCATATGTAGCTAGTTCTGATGTAAGTCTTGTTGAGTAACTTTGTACTCACGTTTGCTTAATGTATGTTTTGCAGAGAGACTTCAGTCTCGCTAGTAGTTCCATGTGGACTTCGACGTTTAACTTGATACCTCAGCTACGATCCTGTGTCCTCGGCAGGATCTGGTAGATAGTCAGGCTTCTCGGCCTTTTTCATTTGTAGATGTCTGTACTCAGACATGTTAAGCTTCCGCATGTGTTTGACTTGTATGCTCTGAATGTTGGGTCATGAGACCCATGTTTGTACAGTAACACCTCATATCACATTGCGGCCTCACACACGGTATTCCCACGGGTGTCGCCTTACCATGGCCCGGGACCGTTTGTGCCTTTTGGCTCACGTATATGATAGTGTCGCTAGCATCCATATGACAGAGAACCCAGGCCGACATGGCTAGTCGTGAACCCAAAGCGGCGCAGACCTATGGAGACAGGCATACATGAATCACATCGAGCATGTCGGTCATCAGCGAGTGAATTCGGGCTGTAGCACTATGCTAATAGGACTCCGGGGAACCCGGGCTGTAGAAGGCTAGGGAGGAATTTGGATGTCACCGCGTGACATTTCCCCGAAGGGACAGACATAGGAACGAAGTGAAACACATGCCAGCCAGTCAAGTGTCCTGAGCAGTAGTGTTGGGCTAGCAGGACTCCGGTGGACCGGGCTGTAGCGGACTACTATGGCTCGAGGAACACTAGACTACATTTCCCCATAAGAAAGGCTGCCAAGGATAAACAACTAGATTGTCGGATCCCACTCATACCAAGCATTTCAATCATACACACAATATGCTCGATATGAGTACATACAACATGGCATCACAACAAAACTCTACAACTCAAGTACTTTATTTAAAGGCTCTAGAGAGCCATACATACTATGTTCATACAGGTAGGGGTCACATGACCCAACACTCAAGTCATACAAGCATACAAGCACATGCGGAAGCAAATAGTCTCGAAGCCTGTCTATCTACATAGGGTCCCTCCATGGCCAGGATCACCACCTGGGTGGCTAGTCACTCGTCGACATCAAGGTCTACATAAAACCCATCAGAGGGGGCGGTGCTATTGTATGAAAACAGTAATTAAGCAAACATGAGTACAAGGGTACTCAGCAAGTCTTACATCAGAACCTACTATACATGCTCATTCTCAAGAAGGTGGTGGAGTTATTGCAGCAAGCCAGCTTTGACTCTTGGCTAAGCTATCCTACGGAACTCCACTAGTAAAACAGTTTTTCACACATGAGTCCACTAATCACCAACACAATACTCCACCGGGGATCCTCCCTCGTCATCCTACGAGAGGGCCATCCTCGGTACTCACACTTATCTTGAGTCTTTTAGTAGTATCCATTAGCTTGTCTATGAACTGTATAGGCAACCAAGTAGTCCTTTACCGCGGACGTGGCTATTCGAATAGTTTTATACCCTGCAGGGTGTACTTCTTCATACACGCTTTCACCACTTACCGTCGTTTACACGACATGTACTCGGCAACCTTCAAGCGGAAGCCCAACGAGGGTGTCGGCCACGGCCTACCTAACACTCAGGCCTCTAGTCCAGGTTTATCGCCTATTCAGGTTCCATCCGCAGGGAGTCCGACCGTGGTTTCCACATACGGCCCCGAACGATGTGAACAGGGTTCCCGAGACACCAAACGGTTGACTCGGTACACCGTGCCATGGTGTATCTACCGCAACATAGCCCACCCCTAGGGTCAGCGCTACGCACGGCTGCCAACACATAACCTACAAACACCAGAAACTATTTGCAACTCCTGGACAGAGTACTAGGGTGATTAAGAAGTCGAGAGGGTCCATTGGTTTTGGGCCCAATGTATGGTAGTAACTGAATCTTAAATCACACATACAGATCTCAGTTCTTAGGGACGGCCTCAATGAAACAACCCACCATGTACTCCTACATGGCCTCTCATCGATACCTTTACCAAATCATGTTCAACACATCCCTCACATTACCGACATAATCATTTCACTCTAGCCCATCACCCAGATGAACCAAACCTGACACAACTCTAAGCATAGCAGGCATAGCAAGGTAGGAAACACATACATGGCTCAATCAACTCCTACACATGCTAGTGGGTTTCATCTAGTTACTGTGGCAATGACAGGTCATGCAGAGGATAAGGGTTCAACTACCGTAGCACACAGCAGTTTGAATCGCGTTGTCTTAATGCAGTAAACAAGAGCAGAAGCGAGAACATGGGTTTGTATCGGAATGATCAATGGGTTGCTTGCCTGATGTAGTGGTAGTAGGGTACTGCCCTTCAGACGGATACTCGGGGTTATCCTCGGAGGCAGAACCTACCACGAAAGACACACCGAACATAATCAACACATGACGATATGCAACAATATGATGCATGCTATGACATGGCAAAATGAAAGTGTCTTGGCCTAATGCAAGCTAAAACAGAAAGGAATGAACTCATTTGAATCAAAGATTCAAATGTTAGCTCATTTAACATGGCCTTATTAGTGCATTATCTTATTCTGCTTAAACAGCAAGGTTAACTTGTTTTGTCATGCATGAAACCATTACAGATGGATAGATTGAATTTTTCTGATCATTTTTCATATATAAATTGTTTGATTTGGAGTTATGGTTGATTTTCTATGATTTTTAGAAGTTTTGGCTATTTTCTGGAATTTCCTATATAAGAATAATTCCAGTAATTGAATTAATGTGTTAGCATGACATAGGTGTGACGTCAGCGGGTCAACTGGGTTGGCCAGGTCAAACCTGACTGGTGGGCCCTGTCTGTTAGTGGCTCAGCTAATTAACAGGATTAAATTAGTACTAATTAACTGTCAGTGGGGCCTGGGCCCACATGTCAGTGACTAAACTAATTAAAATTAGTTAACTCTAATCCTAAACTAATTAGCAGGCCGGCCCCACCTGTCATAGGCTCAGGGGGAGTCAACCTGGGCCCACGCGTCAGTCCACGGTCAAAGGGGGTCAAACTCGCCGGCGTTTAGCCGCTTGCGAGGCTAGACGCGGCGGAGGGCTCGGGTTTTGCACTCCGGCGACCAAAAGGACGGCGGAGACCATCTACGTGATGCGGGGAGTGATCCGCATCGAGTGGTGGCAGTAGGTGGAGCTGGGGTGGCCGGAGACGACGGCGGCGAGCACGTCCGCGGCGGCCGGAGTTCGGGCGAGGTTGAACTAGTCGCTAGCAGGCACGGCGACGGGCGCGTGGGGGTGCTACGGGCTCCTGCGAGTGTGTTGAAGACGAAGGCATGCTCGGTTGAGACCCAACGTGGCTATGGCGACGACGCGTGCGGTGGCGGTGGCGAGCTCGGCTCCGATGGCCATGGGGTTAGAGGGCGCAGACGAGAGCGGGGAGAGGGGGAAATGGGTCAGTAGCTCACTACGGTTGCAGGGGAGCGAACGGCGAGCTCGGGGAAGAGCTGGAGCGAGCGGGGCGGTGAGGGGGATCTCTGGCGACCGAGGTTGAAGACGAGCTCGGTGAAGCGTCTCCGGGGCGAGCGAGCGCTCGGAGATGGGTCGACGCGAAGCAGCGGACAACGGTGGAGCTTCTTGGCACGGCGAGGCAGCGAGTGGACGGCGGTGGCTGCGATGGTGCTTGTCGGCGGCAACGGTTGCGCTCGGCAGGGGATGGGGAGAGATCCAGAGAGGGGGAGAGGCCACTGGGAGTGGGGAGAAGGAGAGGGGGACGTGGGGGAGTGCGTGGCACGCGTAGGCGCGTCCGCGGCGTCGGCGGAAGCAGGAGGTGGCCGGCGTGTGGCCGCGGGCACCGGCCACGCGCTTCTCGTCCTCCTGGCGGGAGGAGGAGGACGACTGGCAAGAGCCATTGGACTAGGCCGAGCCGGTGGGCTAGGTGGGCTGCGCTAGGTAAGTTCTGTTCTCTCTCTCCTTTTATGTTTTTTATTTATTCTATTATTTCTATAACTTTAGGCCTTTATAAAAAATGCCAGGGCATTTCCATAAATCATAAAATTAATCATGGCCCCTGCTTAGAATATATCCAACAGCAAACATTTTGGTTTATGATTATTTGAGCATTTAATATATTTTATAGCATTTAAATGCCCAAATGCAAATACTATAAGAATTAATTCAATGACCTTAAGATGTCCTAGAAAAATGCACCATTTTGTCAAGGTTTTAACCCAAAACAAAAAGGGTGGGCTTTTTAGAAGGGCATTTCAGGTTCATTGAAAATTTTTTAGTAAACCCTAGTTGTTCCAGGGGGGTGCTGGGGGTTCTGTCATCCCCATTTCAAATTTAAGAGAAATTTAAACATGATGCACACTCTAATGCTTGAACTGGCTAGGGTGTGACAACTCACCCCCACTCAAAAGAATCTCGTCCCAAGATTTAGGATCCTCCGGGAAGAAGGTGGGGTACTCGAGTCGAAGACGATCCTCCCTTTCCCAAGTGGCTTCCTTTCTCGGAATGGTGTGACCATTGAACCTTGAGAAACTTGATATTATGGCGTCGAGTGGTACGCTCGGCTTGATCAAGGATACGAACGGGATATTCCCGATATGAGAGGTTATCTTGTAGATCAAGCGTTTCGTGGTCCACTCCACGGATAGGATCCGCGAAGCAACGCCTTAGTTGAGAAACGTGGAAGACATCGTGAACTCTGGAAAGATGTGAAGGTAGTTCCAATTGGTAGGCAACTTCTCCCCGTTTGGCAAGAATGCGAAAGGGTCCGATGTAACGAGGAGCCAATTTGCCTTTGATACCGAAACGATGGGTTCCCTTTAACGGAGTAACCCGAAGGTAAGCCTTCTCGCCGACTTCATAAGTCATGAGCTTATGTTTACGATCATATTGGCTCTTTTGACGAGATTGGGCTGTTTTCAATTTCTCACGAATAACGCGAACCTGCTCTTCTGCTTCCTGAATCATATCCGGGCCAAAGAGTTGTCTTTCCCCGGTTTCTGACCAGTTAAGAGGCGTTCGACATTTTCGTCCATAGAGAACTTCGAAAGGAGCTTTGCCCAAGCTAGCTTGATAACTATTGTTATAAGCAAACTCCGCGAATGGAAGGCATTTCTCCCAACCCATTCCGAATGAGATGACAGAAGCTCGGAGCATATCTTCCAGAATTTGATTGACTCGCTCTACTTGACCACTTGATTGAGGATGGAAGGCGGTGCTAAAAGAGAGACGAGTTCCCATAGCATTTTGGAAACTTTCCCAAAATCGAGAGGTGAAGAGACTCCCACGGTCTGAGTTAATTTCCAATGGGACACCATGAAGAGACACTATTCGGGAGATGTATAAGTCAGCTAGCTGGCTAGCGGTGATACTCTCACGAACAGGTAGGAAATGGGCTACTTTGGAAAGACGGGCGATCACGACAAAGATGGCATTATTCCCTCTCTTGGTCCTGGGAAACCCAGTGATGAAATCCATACTGATTTTATCCCATTTCCACTCAGGAATAGCCAAAGGTTGAAGGGTGCCAGCAGGCCGTTGATGCTCTGCTTTAACACGACGACAAACGTCGCAATTAGCAATATATTGAGCGATTTCTCTCTTCATCCTAGTCCACCAAAACCTCTAGTGTAGGTCTTGATACATTTTAGTACTACCAGGATGAATGGTGAGAGGGGATTCATGAGCTTCCTTAAGGATCAGCCGCCTCAGGTTTCGTGCCTTGGGAACCACTAAACGATTTCCAAAGTATATGACACCTTGATCATCAACGGAGAAACAATTTGCGACTCCTTTCTTAATGTTTCTTCTAATACGGGAGATTCCCGGATCTACCTTCCGTGCCTTGATGATCTGATCCGTAAGGGTAGGTTTCGCCACCAGGGTGGATAGGAATCCTCGAGGGACAATGTGAAGATTGAGCTTACGAAATTCCTCGTGGAGAAGTGGTTAACTTTGTTGTAACATCAGGTTGTTACAATAAGATTTACGACTTAGCGCATCAGCCATGACATTGGCTTTTCCCGGGGTGTAAGTTATTCCTAAATCGTAATCCAAGATCAACTCGACCCAACGTTGTTGCTTGAGATTCAAATCCGGTTGGGTGAAGATATATTTCAAACTTTGGTGATCGGTGAAAATCTCGCAACGATTACCGAGGAGGTAATGTCGCCAAGTTTTGAGTGCATGGACTACAGCTGCAAGCTCTAGATCATGTGTGGGATAGTTTTCCTCATGTGGGTGTAATTGCCGTGAAGCATAGGCAATTACCTGACGATCTTGCATGAGTATGCAACCTAGTCCTTGTCGCGAGGCGTCGCAATAGATAATAAAGTCCTTGGAGAAATCTGGTGGTACCAGTACGGGAGCAGATGTCAGGCGTCTTTTCAGTTCCTGAAAGCTGAACTCGCACTGTGGGGTCCACTCGAACTTTTTATCTTTCTTGAGGAGTTCAGTTAGAGGTTTAGCAACCTTGGAGAAATTCTCGACGAAGCGGCGGCAATAGCTCGCTAAGCCAAGGAAGCTCCGAACTTGCTTGACCGTCTCAGGTGGAGTCCAATCAAGGACGGCTTGAACTCGCTCGGGATTGACAGCAATACCCTTACCAGAGATTACATGGCCTAGATAGGTCACTTCTGGCAACCAAAATTCACACTTGGAGAATTTGGCATAAAGGCGATGCTCTCGAAGTTTCGTCAATACCAGCCTTAGATGTTCGGCATGTTCCTCTTCATTCTTGGAGTAGATGAGTATGTCATCGAGGTAGACTACGACGAATTTATCCAAATACTCCATGAAGACCGAGTTCATTAACCGAGAGAAAGTGGCTGGGGCATTGGTTAAACCGAAAGACATAACGGTGTACTCGTATTGGCCATAACGAGTAACAAAGGCCATTTTGGGAATGTCCCCGTTTTTTATTTTCATTTGATGGTAGCCCAACCTCAAATCCATCTTGGAAAAGACTGAGGATCCAGCGAGCTGGTCATACAGATCGTTGATCCTGGGAAGCGGATACTTGTTCTTGATGGTGACCAAGTTGACAAGTCGGTAATCTACAACCATCCGATTCGTTCCATCCTTCTTCTTGACGAAGAGGACGGGGCAAGCCCAAGGAGAGGAACTAGGACGGGTGAAACTCTTTTTCAAGGACTCATCGAGTTGGTTCTTAAGCTCGGCTAGTTCTAAGGGTGCCATCTTATGGGGTCTTCTAGAAATTGGAACGGTTCCTGGAACAAGGTCTATCACGAACTCGACATCCCTGTCAGGTGGAACACCTGGCAGTTCTTCTGGAAAGACATCCGGAAAGTCTCGGACTACCGGAATATCCTCAAGGTCTGGAAGGGGGTTGGCATTTAGGGAGTAAAGCTGGCGCTTGGCCACTCGAGTTAAGACATTGACTGTCTTGCCCGATGGGTGAGTAAGTTGAACGGTTCTAGTGGCACAATCAATCTTAGCATAATCAGCTAACATCCAGTCCATACCCAAGATGATGTTAATGTCCGAGGACTTAAGAGCTATTAAGGATGCAAGGAAGACAAGTCTATCAACAAGAATTTCGTTCCCATGGCTTACTCTAGAAGTTTGCCATTTGGAACCCGGAGTTTGAATTACCATGGAAGTGGGCATGTCACAGAATGTCGTGTTATGCAATCGAGCATAGTTCTCGGATATGAATGAATGAGATGCTCCAATATTGGAAAGAACAGATGCCGGATGGCAGTTAACAAGGAGCGTACCAAGGACGACGTTAGGATCCTCATGAGCCTCCTCGGCTGAGACATAGTTGACATGGCCACGTGAAGTGGTGACCGGCTTGGCGTAGAATGTCTTTCCCGCTGGTTTACCAGGGCCAACGGACTTTCCAGACTGATTGGGGTTGTTGTTCTGGGGACACTCTCGGCTATAGTGACCCGGCTCTCCACACTTGAAACACGTCACAACATTGGGACGTGGAGCAGCATTAGCAGCGGGGCCACCATAGGGCTTGGGCGGTACAAACTGCTGGTTGGGACGAGGCGGCTCAGAGGATGGCCTCGGAATGAACCTGGGTGGCAGTGCCGTGCTTGGAATCCACACTCGGCGCTTCTGAGCTCCAGAGCCGGATGAAGAGCCAAAATCACGTGAGTGCTTGCGTGAAGCGTCATAGTCAGACTGGCCTGACTCAGCACTGATGGCTTTATTGACCAACTTCTGAAAGGAGGTGCACTCGTGCAGACGAAGATCGCGGCGAAGCTCAGGGCTAAGTCCCTTGCGGAACCTTGCCTGCTTCTTAGCGTCGGTAGATACTTCTTCAGGAGCATATCATGCCAGATTCCCAAATTCACGACTATATGCATCCACAGTCAGTCTTCCTTGGGTGAAACTGCAGAACTCTTCCCTCTTGCGATCTATGAGACCTTCCGGAATGTGATGCTCACGGAAAGCCTCACTGAATTCAGCCCAAGTAGTGATTTGGCCGACCGGGCGCATAGCTTCAAAGTTTTCCCACCAGAGGCTAGCAGGGCCTTCGAGGTGATAGGCAGCATAAGTAACCTTATCAGCTTCGGCTACGTTGGCAGAACGTAGCTTGTGGGTGATGCTGCGAAGCCAGTCATCCGCGTCGAGGGGCTCGACGGAATGGTTAAACTTCGGTGGGTACAGCTTGATGAAGTCATTGATTGACACCAAGTCATTTCGCTGATGGCGTGCAGTGTTCTGCTCAATCCGCTCTAGCAGGCGGTTAGTCTCACGCTTGTTTCTTTCCGCCTCCAGCATCACTTCGGCCAGAGAAGGCGGGTGAGGCAGATTTTCACCCCTAGCTGCACTGGCTTCCCCCTGCTCCGGGGCAGCAGGGTTGCTGCGGGTGTTGACCATCCTAGATGAAAACAAGACAACAGTTTAGATAAGGATGGCACAAACTTAGCAAGGAAGTGCAGAATGTAATGGATAACACGGAATGCAGAGATGTTCATTGCACGACATGGTAATATAGAAACTGCCATATATATACCATTGGTCATACACACCGTACATAGTTTAGTACAAGCCCAGGCTAGAGTACAACTACGGTGAAAGACATTACATCTCATCGGAGGCATTCCAAGCTCCTATACATTATTTCCTACACCTCCGGAGCGTGATACACACCAAGTCGTATCCCACGGTCACGCAGGACTGTGGAGAATACAACTACTACAATACTAGTGGAACTACTACTAGCTCAGACGGCTCCGTAGTAATCCTCATAGAAGTCGCCACCAAAACCTGGAAGTGGAACATGATCATCTGGGAACAGACGGTCCTGCGGAACCTGCGGACCAAAGGGACTCGGATGTGGCCTTGGTCCCACAGGTGGTGGCAGACGGGGACCACGAGGAGGGGTGATGCCTCCCACATCGTGCCACTCCATACAATCTGGCAATCCAGATCGTACAGGGTACAGATCCCTCAGATCCATGTATCCTGCCTGTACCGCCGGTGCAAACCGAGTCAAAGTGGCCCAGTGATCAGCGCGAGAGTTAAAAAGCTCCATACGCAAGGCCCGATTTTCGCGGTCCTTATCCTCGAGCATCTCGGCAGTGGTGCGGAGTAGTGACTCCTCATGTGTGGGGTCAGCATAGATAGCCTGGAGATACCCTTGCGCTCCCTGAAGTGAAGCTGGCATATAACGGAAGTCGGTGTTCCGAAGTAGGCCAGTCCGGACTCGCATGATGGTCATCATGGAATAGGCAGCATCCTGCACAGCCATCTCAACAGTAACCCCGAGTCCATAGGAACAGTGAAGGGGCTCAGTGGCTCCAGGATAAGAGGGATATATCCTGACGGTACAGAGGTACTGGCTCTTGGTTGAAGTCTCTGAACTGCTCTTCGACAGTGTATTCGGGATACCAACGGTAACCCGTCTCGATCATTACCCGGACTAACATAGCAGTATGACCGGGCACATAGAGGCACCAGGTCTGGCGAACCACCTAATTTTGAGCACGAGTGGCCATCTGAAAGGACAACCACAATGCAAAGGCATTAGAATTTCTAGGGAAAATTGGACAGCATAACAGTTGTAAATGCTCAGAAAAAGATTTGAGACATCCGCAATAGTTTGCAATTCCACACAACAATATCATATCAAGGTTCTGATTCAACTGACAACATATTAAAAGTAGTAGAAACTGTACTGAGGCTTGTAACAACAATCCTATAAGCTACTATAGATTAGTAACACGTGAACCTGATAGAAGAAGAGAGCCTAGTCCTTAACCCATGTTGAATGAGAAGAGAATGACTCAGATCAGAGGCCATAAGGTAAAGGAGTAAAAGATCACGGAGGAGGGCTCGGGTTTTGCACTCCGGCGACCAAAAGGACGGCGAAGACCATCTACATGATGCGGGGAGTGAGCCGCATCGAGTGGTGGCAGTAGGTGGAGCTGGGGTGGTCGGAGACGACGGCGGCGAGCACGTCCGCGGCGGCCGGAGTTCGGGCGAGGTTGAACTAGTCGCTAGCAGGCACGACGAGGGGCGCGCGGGGGTGCTACGGGCTCCTGTGAGTGCATTGAAGATGAAGGCGTGCTCGGTTGCGACCCAACGTGGTTGTGGCCACGACGGCGATGTGCGGTGGCGGCGGCGAGCTTCGGCTCTGATGGCCATGGGGGTTAGAGGGCGCATACGAGCGCGGGGAGAGGGGGAAACAGGTCAGTAGCTCACTGCGGTTGCAGGGGAGCGAACCGCGAGCTCGGGGAAGAGCTGGAGCGAGCGGGGCGGCGAGGGGGATCTCCGGCGACCGAGGTTGAAGACGAGCTCGGTGCAGCGTCTCCGGGGCGAGCGAGCGCTCGAGGATGGGTCGAGGTGAAGCAGCGGATGACGGCGGAGCTTCTTGGCACGGCGAGGCAGCGAGTGGACGACGGTGGCTGCGGTGGTGCTTGTCGGCGGCGATGGCTGCGCTCGGCAGGGGATGGGGAGAGAGCCAGAGAGGGGGAGATGCCACGGGGAGAGTGGGGAGAAAGAGAGGGGGACATGGGGGAGTGCGTGGCACTCGTAGGCGCGTCCGGGGCGTCGGCGGAAGCAGGAGGTGGCCGGCGTGTGGCCGCGGGCGCCGGCCACACGCTTCTCGTCCTCCTGGCGGGAGGAGGAGGACGACTGGCAAGAGCCATTGGATTGGGCCGAGACAGTGGGAGGTGGGCTGCGCCAGGTAAGTTCTGTTCTCTCTCTCCTTTTCTGTTTTTTTATTTATTCTATTATTTCTGTAACTTCAGGGCTTTATTAAAAATGCCAGGGCATTTCCATAGATCATAAAATTAATCATGGCCACTGCTTAGAATATATCCAACAGCAAATATTTTGGTTTATGATTATTTGAGCATTTAAAATATTTTATAGAATTTAAATGCCCAAATGAAAATACTATAAGAATTAGTTCAATGACCTTAAGATGTCCTAGAAAAATGTGCACCATTTTTGTCCAAGGTTTTAACCCAAAACAAAAAGGGTGGGCTTTGGTATCAGAGCCTGAATGCCTATAGTATTACCAAGCCAAACTGGTCGAAGTTGAGTCTAGAAATGCTTTAGTTATATAAGGGAATTGATTGTGGAAGGGAACGTAAGGCTCTTTTTACTCCTTATACCTCATGGCCTTCTGATCTGAGATAACCTCTTCTCTTCTACGGGGATTAAGAACTAGGCCTTCTCATCTATCTATCAGGATGATGAGTTACTATGATAGAGACTTATAGGATTGATGGATTTAAGCCCCAGTTAAGTTTCTACTACTTCCGTGTGTTCATAGTTGGTCTCAGAACCTTGATATTGTGATGATAAGTGGTTATGCCACCATTTGGCATGATGTCTCAAATCTTTTTGAGCATTTACAGCCGATATGCTGTTCGAGTCATCCTAGGTCTCTACATAGTCTGATGCAATTGCAAATCCTTTCTTTCCATTCCCGATGTCCTTTTGGGCCAGATTAAGCACACTACACGGTCTGTGAGGTACTCCGTTGCCTCGGCGTATATGTTGGAGCTACTATTATGACCCTAGGTGTCTTAGGAAACCATCTAGTAATCTAGCCATATTTTGTGTTCCCCGTGTGATGATTCTGGCCATCATTCTTGAAAGCATCATGTGATGCCATTTAGTAGTAGGTATTCTACTCCTGTGTTCTTGACCCAAGAATCACGCTGTTCACTTCGTGTTGATATTGTTGCTAGTTCCTTTAGGATATTAGTAACCTTTGCGATAGTCCTCGAGGTCCATGGTATTTCCTTCTTCCAAATACCATGAACCATGAAGGCAGAAGTTCTTTGAACCAAAAGATCACCATTAGAGTACTCCTGAGGAGTTCTCCATTCATAATTGTGACTCTGCCAGTCCTACCTCTCAGCATGGGTTATCCGGAAGAAATATGTTGAACTTGTTTGACATACAAACCTATGCATCCACAACTCAGAAAGATATATGTTCCTTTGAGTTGTCCCTCTGTAGTTGTATTCCGATCCTTGTCTATCAGTTGATAGCCAAGTTATGTCGTGCATTCGTGTTATCGATGCCTATTATTCTTGTGGTCCATCGATCCATTCTATTCCGGAATGACTAGGAGAAACAAACTCCAGCACCTCATCCATTTCTTGGACTGGTCAAAGTAGTTGTATTCCGCAGATCAAAATGCCAATCCAGCTTTTGTTCTATTCTACCTTGGAGTATTACCCCCTTTATGTCAGGATTGTCATAGGAATTGCAGCATCTCTCATGAATTCTTGACGTAGTGATACTCTCTCCATCATTATTCATTTCTCGGTTTTCATGTTGTTGCAACCGGAATGTCGACAAGTGAATCGTGATGTGTGAAATCAATACTCCTAGCAACCCTGTTGCTTGGTAGTTAAAGGACAATAACTTCATTCTTAGCATGTTGGTTATTGACTCATCGTTCTAAGGTAGATTGTGCTACCTAATCATTGTTTCTGGTGCACTCTTCTACCAATGTGTTAGGAGTGTGTCAATCCATCACTCTCTTGATCACATTGTCTTGCCCTGAAAAGCAAGATTGTTCTCGAGCTTAGTAACATATCGGTGGTTCGTGATGTTCCGAATATCTTCTTGGAAGTATTACCAGGTTGTCACCTGCCCGCTATGTTGAGTTCGTGATCATGTTGGTTTTCCACCAAACCGTCCTTTCTCCAAGAATCTGTGTCGGATACCCTGAGCAAGTTGGTTAAGCTAAACAACAACTTGGAGAGTTGAAAGATAAAAGCTTGTCCGACTCAGTTCATTCCAAAGGGATATGTTGCATGTGTGTGCGTGTGTGTTGGAGAAAGATGATATCTTCATCAATTGATCCTCGTGATCAATTGTTGGTGCTATTGTCTTACCCAAACTTTGATTTGAGTGTGGGCTATCATCAAATCAAATCAGAACCAACGATATTCGTAATGTTGTCCTACTCGTGGTTGATTCCTCGAGCATACATCATTATATTCTTTGGGTCTGACCAATGCTATCACCGTGTTCACTAAATTATGGATTTCCATTTATATGGAAACCTGGATGAATTGTTGTTGAGCCCATCGACAACATCCATGTCCTCTCCATGATTTTGTCGAACATTAAGCGAGTGTTGGAAACTTTTGACAGCATCTCTTCTTGCTAGCTCATGAAGCATATGTTGGATGAAAGAAGTGACTTCCTCTGATTCACGTGCATTTGGTGCAAGTTGCCGCCGTGAGTTTGAGAAAGTTAGTTTTGTTTCCTCTGGAATCATCCCAAGTCAGTCATGCACGTGAGAAGTATTCCATGGTCTGATAGACTGATCATCTTCATTCCATATGAATTCCATAGCACACTAAGCCACTGATTGACCTGTTCCAGGAAAAGGAGTTGTTGTGCTATCCTAGGTCATGCACAAGATTTCGATATCCTCAATGATGGTTCCCCACCAGAACTCGGTAGTGTTTATTATAAGACTACTATCTGGTCATACTTGTCTAGGACAACGTGTTCACATGTTGTAGCACAACCAGCTCATGTTTTGGAGCTTGCTATCGCAGTTCATTCCCCGAGAATCTCGCAATGTCGTCTCGTCGATTTGTGTTGCAAACTTTCATTTTCCTTTCTAGACTCGATGAGTCTGGAATATCCTAACACCAACCAGATCTGAATCTCAGGCAGATATGATGGTTGGAGCATTTTCCAAGAACTATAATATTGGTCCCTCGATAACCGGTAAAGTGGATGTCGTTGGCCAACACATCCAGCGGAAGACCTATTATTGTAGTATCTCGATTGAAGAAAGTTGGCCACCTCCCCATGAGGATTTCGTAGGATTTACCTCCGTAGTTAATCCTTACGGATTCTTGTGCTCCCGAAGTCCGACCTTTTACTTGATGTCCTAGATACCAAACCATATCAATAAATGGGTTATCCTAGCACATCAAGGAGAACATTAGAAGCGGAGTGCTAAATGTCTCTCGGTCGATCATCCAGATTTTGTTTCCTTGGCCTCGCTAAGGTGAAATCTGAGAAAGTGTTATCTTCCTTTGCATCTGCATCATCCATCACCATTCATCATGGTGGTATGTTGTGTTGCCAGGATCCTTGACACGGATATTGGTAAAACCTTGATGAATATGGAGATGCTCAAGTTCTTGAGAGCACGCGCAAGCACTAGGTTTTACCGTTGGCGTTAACTGGGATTTGCTTCCAGTTTCCTCGGTTATGTTATAACCTTTTTAAACAGTGGACTCACTCTCGACTGTTGAGTTCTTCCCCAGTTACCAGAATCATTCCCAACATTTGCATTTTGTTCCCAGCTTGCACCTTAGTAGTTGTTGTTCAGGATCATCTTCAAAAGTGGACTTACCATGGGTCCCATCCATTTCCGATGATAAGCAAAATCATCCATTGCATTGTCTTCAACAAGGTAGTCCACATCATCCATTCTAGTATGAGTATGCCATTTCTTCAAGCTCCTTCACGCGATCGTTTGTGATTGCCTCAGGCTAGTGAGAAGAGTTTCAATGATCTCTGAATCAAAAGTAATTCTTTTTGCCACTTAAGGGAATAATTCTATGAGTCACCTTCCCCGAGGTATCACGTTACGAAATCATGGCAAATATCTCCTTACTACTTTGAAATTCATGCTCCATCTTATTCGAGTATGGAATTGTTGCCTACCTAGTGAACCTTCGCCATCCGCTTCACTCCATCCCTCTAGGTGTATGCTTCATGTCTCAGCTCGAGAGATGTTACTATGTCTCATTCCATGAGTTGATCTTGTGATCATTAAGATGATCCTAAGTTGCTCGAACCTCAGGAAGGTCGATTCTTCTTAAATTCTTCCTTTCCACTCGTTGTCATGTTGGATGTAGTTCTCAAAGCAAGACGTCGAGATTAAGGTGATGCAATGAATCAACATCCTCGAGAAAGACATCTGGATCGTGAAGATTGTGATAGCTTGTGTCCCTCTGTCTTCTTACCTCACGACTTGAATCTCGGGACGAGATTCTTGTTTAGTAGGGGTGAGCTGTCACATCCCTAGCTTCTGGTGTTGCCTAGTGTTTGCATCTTGCTTGCATCATGTTTAAATTTCTGAAACTTGAATTGAGGATTGTTGAAACCTCAGAAATCTGATTAAAAGAAGGGCAAGCACCCTTTAAATAGCATTCTGTGAATCCAAAATGCCCTAAAAATAGTTTTGTGAATTTTGGCAAGAGTTATATATCAAACCAAAATTCTGGAACATTTTTAAGGAATTATTTGGTCTCTGAATTTAAATCAATAATCTATTTGAATTTGGGGATATATTCATAATATATAATGAATATATTTTCAAATGCTTTGAAATGTTTTATGTACTTTTGGAATAGTCCAGAGAGGTAACATAAAATATCTCAGAGTGTTTTGGCACTGTTTTGAATTCATTTTGAATTTTGAATCAGTGGCAAAATGTATAAATAAAAACAAAACAAAACAGAGATAAAATTAGAAAAGGCAGAGGACTTACCAGGTCCTTACCTGGCGCCCACCTCGTGGCCCAGCACTGTAGCTGAGGCCCAGCCCAGCAGGCAGCCGACACGCCAGTCGTCTCCCTCCTCCCGCCAGTCGGACGGGGCGCGTGCCCGGCGCAGCGCGCGTTCGGCGTGGCACGCAGCACCCTGCCTGGCTGCCCCATCGTCGCCCTGGACGCCTCCCGCGATGCCATGCAGCCCTCTCGACCCCCTCTCACTCTCCCCCGGCCTCGTCCCCTCCTCTGTCCCGCTCCTCTCACCACAGAACGGAACCGTCGCCACCATCACCGTTCGCCATGGCCACCTACCTCCCCACGCCCAGCCATCCCGACCATGAGCTCCGTCTCGCTGCCGCGCACCTCTACGCCGAACCACACGACCCCGTACGCCCTGAAGCCTCGTCATCGAGCTCATCTTCTCTGCACAGCCACCGGAGATCGCCATCGTCGCCCCCGTCACCTCCAAGCCTCCCCCGAGCCACTGAGCCTCTTGTCTGATTCGCCGTGAGCTTCTCCTTCGTAACCCTCTTTCCCCTTGCTCGATTGTGCCACGTAGTCGTCGTTCCCACCAGACCCGAGAACTCTCCGCCGCCGTCCATGGAGCCGCCGCAGCTAGAGCGCATCCACGACGCATCCGAGCCCACCTCTGTGCTCAGCGAGTCTGCAGGACTCCGTAGAAACTCATAGCTCATCCTTCCGTGCATCAAAACGTCGTTTTCGAGCGTGTCATAGCTTCGGCCGCCGCCGAAGTGGTCGCCGCCGTCGACCCCAGCCTCCCTGCAGCCAGCTGCATACACCCCTAGATGCGGGCGAGTGAGGGCTCCCTTCTGGTGCCCTCAGCGCACCCAGCCGCTGCCCCTAGCGCCACCCCGACGAGCCGCCGCCGCACCGGATGGTCGCCGGCGGTTAACTCCGGCTGTACCGACATGGCACAGCCATTAGCGGCTAATCCCTCCACTAGCCAACCCACCCTAGGCCACTGAATCATGGGCCCCATGCCCTAATTAACATAGATTACATTTTCTATTTAGTTTTAACTAACCTCAGTGGGCCGACGAGTCAGCTTTAACCAAGATGACGTGGTCGTTGACTGGGCCCACTTGTCAGCGACCTAACCAACCTTGTGTCACTGACCAGTAGGCCCCACCGGTCAGGTTTAACCTGGGCTGTGCCAGTTGACTTGCTGACGTCACGATGACACAATGCTGACGCAGTTAATCATTTTCTAGATTTAAAACAAATTTAGAAAATTCCAGAAATGCCCAAAACTTCTAAAAATCATAGAAAATTATCTATAACTCCAAATGAAATAATTTATATATGAAAAATTATCAGAAAAATTCAAGGAATCCATCTGCACCATTTTCATGCATGTTTGAGAAAGTGAACCTCACTATTTAGGATGAAACATGATTAGGGCAAATTTTCATAATAGATTTGGAGTTGGAATTTGATATAGTTTGAATTCCACTTCAATTAAGATGACTTTATGTTGCATTAGCCCAAATCACAGCATATTGCCATGTCATGATCATGCATAATATTGTTGCATTGCATTGATTGTGCTCTCCCTCTCTATTGCCAGTATTCATCCCCTCTCGATAGACGTGCTTCCAACGATGAGTTCGATGACACCGATGAAGATCTATAATATCTTCAAAAGTGCCAGGCAAGCAAAACCCCCTTGTTCATTCTGATACAATCCCACTCTCCCGCTCCTGCTCTCTTTTACTTCATTAGGACAACACGATTCCTCTGTTACTTGCTGCGGTAGTTGAACCCCTTATCCTCTGCATGACCTGTCATGGCCACAGTAAATAGATGAAATCGACTAGCATGAGTAGGACTTGTTTGAGCCCTGATGTGCCTACTCATTCATGCTTGTTTGTCATGCCTGCTACTTCTTAGAGTTGAGTCAGGTCTGATTCATCAGCGATGAATCGGAGGTGTGTAAACATGTCCTACTGTTGAGAGCTAAGTGTGTGAACACGATTTGGTAAAGGTAGTGGTGAGAGGCCATGTAGGAGTACATGGTGGGTTGTCTCATTGAAGCCGTCCTTAGGATCTGAGTTCTATGTTTGTGACCCATGAAACAGTTACTACCACGCATTGGGCCCGAAACCAATGGACCCTCTCAGCTTCTTGATCACCCTTGTCCTCTGTCCAGGAGTTGCAACTAGTTTCTGGTGTTTATAGGATATGTATTGGCGGCCGTGTGTAGCGCTGACCCTAGGGGTGGGCTATGATGCGGTAGATACATCGTGGCACGGTGTACCGGGCGCCCGTTTGGTGTCTCGGGAACCCTGTTCACATCGTTCGGGGCCTTATGTGGAAACCTCGGCCGGACTCCCTGCGGATGGAACCTGGATAGGCGATAAACCTGGACTAGAGACTTGAGTGTTTAGGTAGGCCGTGGTCGACACCCTCATTGGGCTTCCGCTTGAAGGTTGCCGAGTACATGTCATGTAAACGGCGGTAAGTGGTGAGAGCGTGTGTGAAGAAGTACACACCTGCAGGGTTAACATCATCTATTCGAATAGCCGTGTCCGCGGAAAAGGACTTCTGGGTTACCTATAACAGTTCATAGACAAGTGAAAATGGATACTCTAAAACTCGCAAGATAAGTGTCAGTGCTATGGATGGCCTTCTCGTAGGGAGACGAGAGCGGATCCATAGTAGTGTATTCAATGGTGCACATGTGGACTCATGTGCGCCACCTCAAAAGAGTTGCTTGCAGTCGTAGTTCAGGTTAGCCACTGAGACAAAGCTGGCTTGCTGCAGTCAAACTCCACCACCACCCCTTGTTGATACCGATGCATATGTAGCTAGTTCTAATATAAGTCTTGCTGAGTAACTTTGTACTCATGTTTGCTTAATTTATGTTTTGCAGAGAGACTTCAGTCTCGCTAGTAGTTCCGTGTGGACTTCGATGTTTAACTTGATACCTCAGCTAGGATCTTGTGTCCTCGGCAGGATCTGGTAGATAGTCAGGCTTCTCAGCCTTTTTCATTTGTAGATGTCTGTACTCAGACATGTTAAGCTTCCGCATGTGTTTGACTTGTATGCTCTGAATGTTGGGTCATGAGACCCATGTTTGTATTATCTCGCTCCTCGGAGCCTAATGAATAAATACTCTGAGTCATAGAGTCTTGTTGTGATGCCATGTTGTATTGCACATATTATGCATATTGTGTGTATGATTGAAATGCTTGGTATGTGTGGGATCCGACAACCTAGTGGTTTATCGTTGGTAGCCTCTCTTATGGGAAAATGTAGTCTTGTGCTTCCATGAGCCATAATAGTCCGCTACAGCCCGGTTCACCGGAGTCCTGCTAGCCCAGCACTACTGCTCCGGAACACTTAACTGGTCGGCATGTGATTCACTTCGTTCATGTGTCTGTCCCTTCGGGGAAATGTCACGCGGTGACCTCCGGAGTCCTGCCTAGCTTGCTACAGCCCGGTTCAGCCCGGATTCGCACACTGCTGACCGACATGCTCAATGTTGATTCATGTATGCCTGTCCCCGTAAGTTAGTGCCTCTTTGGGTTCACGACTAGTCATGTCGGCCCGGGTTCTCTGTCATATGGATGCTAGCGACACTATCATATACGTGAGCCAAAAGGCATAAACGGTCCCGGGCCATGGTAAGGCGACACCTGTGGGAATACCGTGCGTGAGGCCGCAAAGTGATATGAGGTGTTACTTGCTAGATCGATGTGACTTGGAATCGGGGTCCTGACAGCTTTGGTGGAGTTTGACTGCAGCAAGCCAGCTTTGACTCAGTGGCTAACCTGAACTACGACTGCAAGTAACTCTTTTGAGGTGGCGCACACGAGTCCACAAATTCACCATACCAATACACCACTATGGATCCACTCCCGTCTCCCTGCGAGAACGCCATCCATAGCACTCACACTTATCTTGCGCATTTTAGAGTATCCACTTTCACTTGTCTATGAACTATGCAAGGGGTCCAAGTTTCCATATCCGAGGAATCCGGCTATTCGAATAGATAATGATAACCCTGTAGGGGTGTACTTCTTCACACACGCTCTCGCCACTTATCGCCCTGTACACGTCATGTACCTCGGCAACCTTCAAGTGGAAGTCGGGCGAGGTTTATCGCCTATTCGGGTTCCATCCGCAAGGAGATCCGACTGAGGTGTCGCTCACGGCCCAAAACGATGTGTGCAGGGTTCCCAAGCCCACCATCCGGGTGCCACTTGGTACACCGTGCCACTGTGCCTAGTCTGTCCCAAGCCCACCTGTACCGGGTGCCACTTGGTAGACTACTAACACTACCTACAAACACCAGAAACTAGTTGCAACTCCTGGACCGAGATCGAGTGGATTAATAAGCCGAGAGGGGCCGAGTTACCAGAACGCAATGTATGGTAGTAACTGTTCATGGATCACAAACACAGAACTCAGTTCCTGGGAACGGCTGCAATGAGTCAACCCACCATGTACTCCTACATGGCCTCTCACCGCTACCTTTACCAAATCGTGTTCACACCCTTAGCTCACACACAGTAGGACATGTTCAACACCATTCCAATTCATCCCCAATGGATCAGACCTGACTCAACTCTAAGCAGTAGCAGGCATGACAAACAAGCATGAATGAGTAGGCACATCAGGGCTCAAACAACTCCTACTCATGCTAGTGGGTTTCATCTATTTACTGTGGCAATGACAGGTCATGCAGAGGAAAGGGGTTCAACTACCGTAGCATGTAATAGTTGAATTGCTGTTGTCCTAATGCAGTACAAGAGAGCAGGAGCGAGAGAGTGGGATTGTATCAGAATGAACAAGGGGGTTTTGCTTGCCTAGCACTTCTGAAGATAGTATAGTTCTTCATCGGTGTCATCGATCAGATCGTCGGAACCACGTCACAAACACCGGCAACTGAGAAAGAACACAATCAATGCAATGCCACAATATGATGCACGATCATGACATGGCAATATGCTGTGATTTGAGATAATGCATCTAGCTATGATTTAAATGAAGTTGGTTTGAATACATGATTCAAATTCCAACTCCATATACGATTATTTAAATGCCTTTTATTTGTTTTGTCCAAAACAGAGGACAAACATTGTTCAAACATGCATGAAAATGGTACAGATGGATTCCTTGAATTTTTCTGATAATTTTTCATATATAAATTATTTCATTTGGAGTTATAGATAATTTTCTATGATTTTTAGAAGTTTTGGGCATTTTCTGGAATTTCCTGAATAAACTTAAATGCAGAAAATAATTTATAGCGTCAGCATTACGTCATGCTGACCTCAGCAGGTCAACCAGGTGCTGTCCAGGTCATGCTGCAATTAGATTAACATTAATCTATTATTGTTAGTCGATTAGTTAGGCAGTGGGGCCCATATGTCAGTGGCTAACTAACTAATTTAATTTAGATTAACCCTAACTAACTTGGTTAGCTGGGCGGGGCCCGTATGTCAGTGACCCAGGGGGGTCAAATCCCTAGTCAACCCGGGGCTAATCCACCGGCGACTCGATGCCGGCGAGGCCAGACGCGGCGGCGAGGTGCGGGATTCCTCCTCCGGTGACCAAATGGCCGGCGTTGGGCATCTACGTGATGCTGGGGGTTGCCACGTCGAGTGGTGGTGGTGTTTGGGCTCGGGGTGTTCGGAAAAGACGCCGGCAACGACAATGGTGGCTGCCAGAGCTCGGGCTAGCTCTGGGTCGTCGCTAGGAGGCACAGCAGGAGGTGCTGAGCGGTGCTACAGGCAGCTGGAGTTGCGCTGACCGCTATGACGCGCTCGGTTGCGTCTCTAGGTGACGGTGGCCACGGCAGTGGCATGTTGGGCGGCGGCCGAAGTTCGGCCAAGGCAGGGCTATGGCCTAGAGGTCAAACGCGACCAGGGAAGAAGGGGGAAACGACTCGGGGCTCACCGCGAGTTCGTAGGGAGGGTTAAGTGGGCTCGGGGACGTCCTGCCGGCGGCGAATTCGGCAACGGCGGTTGTCGGTGCCGAAACTTGAAGACGACGAAGATGCCAGTGATGAGGGGCTCCCGAGGTCGTGGTCATTGGCTTGTCGGCGTATGGTGATGAGGCAGAGCCGATGGGCACGCTAGCTTTATGGGCGAGGTTGAAGTGGACGGCGGCGATAGAGCTCCGCTCGGGTGGCTGCGGCGCGAGCGCTGGGGAGAGAGGGAGGAGCCAGAGAGAAAGGGGAGAGGGGGAGAGAGCTCTGGGCATCTCCCTGGCGAGGGGAGAGGAATGGTGGCGCGTGGGACAGCGTGAAGTAGGAGGTGGCATCGACGCGGGCGCGTCCAGCATGCAACTACTTCGGTCGGCGGGGGTTGAAGATGACTAGCAAGCCACTGGTGGGCTGGGCCGGCCGGGTAAGTGGATGGGCTTCTCTCTCTGTGCCCTTTTCTAATTTTCTTTCTGTTTTGTTTGTTTTTTTCTTTTCTTTCGCCACTGTTTTTAAATTCAAAACAGAATCCAAACGGTGCCAATAAACCTTTGAATATTTTTATGTTGCTAACTGGATTGTTCCCGATGCACATAAAATATTTCAAAGTTATTTGAATATATATCCTATATATTTAAGAATATAGATCCAAATTCAAATATAATATGATTTAAATTCAATGTCCCAAAATATTCCATAAAAGTTTTCCAGAATTTTGGATTGATGTATAGCTCTTTCAAAAATTACCAAAACTATTTTTAGGGCATTTTGGCTTCACTGAATGCATTTTAGGACTGCCATGGTAGGGACGGTCCCCTCCGCCTGCCGTGGCGCCGCCTTGACGATGGGCCATGGCGGGGGTCGCGGCTTGCTTGCACGGATGGCCACGACCGTGCTTGGGCACCGGGGAACCAGGGCCCTTGTGAGGGGGCCTTCCCCTTCTCAGCGGCAGAGAACTTCCTTCGTGGCGCCATCGGAGGCACTGCAAGCAATGAAGCAAAGAAGAAGCGAGCAAGAGAGGAAGAGATGGGAAACGGGGGCTCCACCCCCCTCCCCATTTATAGCAAGGGAAGGCCAACCGGCGTCTCCCACGATCGCAGGTAATGATGGTTTCCCTTGCATGTCGCAGGGACTTGTCAAGTCATGCAGTTGCCGAGGCAACATGGGGAAGCGGAGATGCCCACGTCCAATCAACCGCCACGCGTCAACCGAGGCCACATGCTTTTGGGGCCCGCGGTGCTCCGAACTTGACCCTGGGCTCCGCCGCGAAGCCAAGCCCGCGTGCACCTTGGCCCTGGGGGCTACTGTCGGCGTTCTGGGAATGGGGGTCCCCAGACTTGCGTGCGTGCGGCCCGCGGCGTGGCTGAGCCAGCAGGCCGTACGGCCCATCTTCACCAACAAAGCATCCAAGACCCTCGCGAGGGGCCAAGCCTCGCCAGGCGGTGGACGCAAGACCAACTCTGCAGTGGCCTAGCTAGGCAGGCTCACGAGGAGCGGAGATATCAAGGCGAGGCGAACCTCACGAGGCTCTCGTGACGTGAGCCATGACGATCGACACCAAACGGGCGCCAGCGTGCACAACATCCTTGTTTCCTCTATGGTGCAAAGGGGGCAAGCGCAGCCGCAGAGTACCGAGGCGTCATGCAAAGGTTGCCATTTCGGTGCAACAAGACCAAGACCATGGACTGCAAGACAGAGGTCATTGTGGAGCCCAAGACAGCGTCACCACCAGAGCTTTGTGCGGGCGAAGACCACTTTTGTCAGGGTAGCTTGTACTAGATGCCCCCTTCAAATTAGCCCACCATTGTTGGCTCCCTTCCCGCTCGATATTTGGGAAGAGGACCAGGGCCTCTATAAATTGGACTAGCCACCACCTTATAGGGGACAGATCATTGAGGCGACCCCCACACACACAAGCTCACCGAGCTCAAGAACACCTCAACCTCAGGAGGCTGTTCTCCCCATGTACTGTTCATCATCAGCACAAGAGGCAATCCACCACCACCACCCTTGTGTAGGGTATTACACCACAACGGTGGCCCGAACCAGTATAAACCCTGTGTCTTTCTGTGTTGTGAGTTCGTCAAGTTCGTCCACAAGATCTTAGCGAGCTAGAGCGTAGATCGGTAGGAGGGAAAGACTTAGCACGCACCCCAGTGTTCGGACCTTAAGGGTTTACCAGAGCCCCACATCCGACAACCTTGGCCCAACCAAAGGCCTTAGAATGGGCAGGTTCCATTCCAACGGCAAGGACCGAGCCAAGCTTGACGAATGGTTCTGATCCCCCGCCCTAGATCAGATCGAGGAGCTCACTTTTGATGATGGGCATATGCGGTTGTTGCTAACGTCCGCACTCCGCCTCGCGCCCACGATGCGCGTCGCCAAATTCAGGAACTGCCCTTTCTCTCCCCTTAATGACGCGCCCGCGCTTATTCACCTCGAGCTCGTCGTCGTCTTCCTTTCAAAGGGTGACATGGAGCACCTGCTCCGTGGCTGTACTGCACTCGAGTACCTTCGTCTTTAGGTGGTCAATGGGTTGAGTACCTTCCACATCACCTCCATGACTCTCCGGACTATTTATGTGTGTTGCTGGTGCGGAAGGAAGACATCTCAAAAGGTGGACCACGGTATGGTCATCCAGGACACACCTGCACATGAGAGATTACTTGTAGTTGATCAAGAAGATCCAACAAGAATCAATGTCATTTCTGTGCCGAAATTGACAGTGGTGGGCTACTCGTCTGACAAATACTCCTAACTTGTTATTGGATCCACACCCGTTCAGGTACAATAGTGGCCTTCTACCTCTCCTTCTACAAATTAACATTATTTCTAATTTTGAAGATGTTTGTTTGTCTGTCATTCAGAAATTGATACCGACAAGCTTAACCCCGAAACTGCGCACAGTGGAGGTCTTGGCACTAGAATCTATCGGTCCTGACCTGGAGCAAGTTGTCAGTTTCCTGAGATGCTTTCCGTGCCTGGAGAAGCTATATATCGAGGTGATGTTCCTTTCCAGTTAAATATTAACCATAAAGGAGTTCAATTTGGGATACCTTTTTCCATGTTTACAATGACAATGTACTATGATTTCTGAAGGTTCTTTGGAGGATTTCAGTACATACATGCCCCCCATATTGGTTGTTTGATCCATATCGTTACAATCAATAAGCATTTCTCCTTTGGATTCATCTGTATTGGTTTCCTTAGGGAACTTTTCATCCACTCCAACCTCTATTGAAGAAGGCTACATTTTTCTAGAATGTAATCAAATGCCCATGTTAATCACATCAGATTGAAGATGGCATGTTAGTGCATTTTACAAATCATGCAAACCAAAAAGCTAGGCCTGTAGTAATGTTCAAAACTGCATGTAGGCACTAACATGTTTTCTTCTTTTGCAGATAAGATTAGGCCCAGTGGTGGATAATGTGATACAATATAACAATCACGTCAAATGCCTAGATCTGCATCTCTCAGAAATTACTTTGAAATCCTACCGAGCGACCTTACCATAGATTATATTCGCCAGGTTCTTTGTCCTCAGAGCAACGGTGCTGAAGGAAATGAGGTTTGCCCTACATTTGTTTCGCAAAAATGAATGGTCTGTTGATCAATGTCGCTGCCTGTGGCAGAATGGAGTAGGCTCCAAACTGCTGAATTTCATGTTGGAACTTCAGATGACAGAGTAATCGGAAGTCATCGGGTAAACCCCATACATGACTTCTCTGTGGCGGACCCCTTTGCAAATATTGTGAGGTTTCGAAGCCAGACTTAGAAGCGGTGATATTAGTTTGAACCTCTCTGATATCCATTTTCAGTGCATCAGCGCAAGCGTTTGCAGCTGATGAGCTGAATTTCATTTCTAATATCAGTTTAAACCTTGTAATCTTCGAATTTGAGCCATATAACTCTGGAATATGAACCTTGTAACATTTCGAGATTTTGTGGTACAATCGTTGAAATGGCATCGTATGAGACTCGTATATTGCTAGCACTATTTTGACCTTAATATGCAATGGTCTTAGATTTTATTAACCATTCTTGAATCAGTTTACCTTGTCGATCTCACGGCACACGATCTGTATAGCTAACTCGACTGCAATCTTCAACATTATTGCACATAGTTGGTTTGTTCCATCGTGTGCACTGTAGAGCGCAGAATTAATTATTGCACTCGAGTGTCCATCATCACCCTTCTGTGTAAGTTTGACCTCATCACCCAAGGTAAACTTATGACTGATGTCATTCCACACACTTCGTTTTTACAAAGCTTTTTGCCAATAAATGCCCACGATTTGTCCCTCTTCTAGCCGACGCGTGGCCAAACTAGCCAGGTGGGAAGCTTGCGCGGTAAACAGCGCAGTAGCGTGGGAACATGCTCACCGACGATACATTTGGCGTCTCTTCGAGCCCACGCCTGGGGTGCGGTGTTGTCAAGCGTGCACTGGATTCTAGAATCCCTCGCTATGAACGCCATGACAAGACGTGATGATTACAGGTTGGTCGGCCCCCATTTATTAGATCGGCCAATTAACCTACCCTTGTGTCTCTTCAACCTTTCAATCGCACCCCACCATTGCAAGAAGCACACCCACCAGGAGAAATTCTTAGAGGGTATCATGCGCGGCTCCAATGGCGCTCCGAGAGGCTGCGGCCGACGAGCAGCAGTTCACCATGCACGCCGTCGTGGCCATCCACAGAAGGTTCATGGACCTCTCGATGGTGTGCACCAAAAACCCGGTTTGGGCGGAGCACTCCATCCACATCATGGAGTTGTTGCTTGTCGATGAGAAGTACAAGGTGGTCAGGTTTGACCTCGAGTACACCCGCGCTCGTGCCAGGTCTCGTCCCAAGCTCGCCATCGCCCAGATGTGAGTGCGCCACCACGTCCTCGTCTACCACTACTGACTGGCCACAAGGCCTTGCGAGTGTTTTGCCAGGTTTGTCAACAGCCCCCACTACATGTTCGCTACGGTGGACATCACCAATGATGTAACGGCGCTCGAGAATTCGGGCATCGCCTGCCAGAATCTTGTCCACATGTAGGGCCAATACAAAATCAGGGGCACCAAGGAGCATGAGAAGGACTCACTGGTTCACCTCGCCGAGGCCATCATCGACCCCTACTATAGAGACATGAAGGATTCATGCAACAAGGACAAGCGTGCCTGGCACTCGGCTTGGATGGAGAAACTCGACCAAGCTCACGTCGTGTACGCGGCCAAGGAGGCGTACACGAGATACAACATGTACAGGCGGATCATTGACATGAGGAAGTCCCTCCTTCCCCAAAACGGCCAGGGATCCAGCCAGAAGCAGAGCAATGACAAGCGTCATCACAACAATAAGTAGATGATTAGGTCCACGTTTCTCCTACTTTAGTATGCATGTAATTGCTTTATTTGGTGTGTGCAAATGTTATGTGTGTAGTCACTTGTGTAATTGTATGCTTAATTTGGTTATTCAATGTTGTCATTTTAAGTATATATGTTTATGCTCTATAGACAGAGCGTAGATGTTGTGCGGACAAAGAAAATCACATCGCACACGGACTAAACAATGGAACCCATCAGTGATGTTTTCAAGAATCACTCACAATTGTATACCAGCAATCGTTTGCTCACAACACACACGACTTGTTAGTAGTAATCGTCTGTGTTGTTATCAGTCTTTGCACAAGTTTCCGATTACAGACCTGTTTGCCTCGTATCACACACATCTTGTTTATTTGAACTGTTTCTGTTTTAATGTCTCAACGCAAACAGTTCATCGGAGTGAACTGCATACCATATATCGCACACACCTTTGATCTGGCTGACCATTTCTTTTGTGTTGCCTAATCACAAACAGTTCATCCGAGTTAACCATATGCTGTACATCGCACACACCTTCATCTGGCTGCCCGTTTCTTTTGTTCCTCCTCATTGCAAACGGTTAATAGAGCTGAACCGTATGCCCTGCATCGCACACGCAACTATAATTTGAACCGTGTTTGATGCATCCTCCATCGCAAATGTTTTGCACCTTTTTTGATGGTTATTTTACACCACTATTTGCGATTATGGCATCGCACACAGTTTCGTCGAAGGATCTCTGATCGTAGTGTCGCGTTAGCAACATCCTGCCATAGTGTTATATATGTTTTGGGGGTAAACAAATCCCATCAATCCAGTGGTGGCATTAGTTTCTGCATTTGAGCAAGTTGGCACACGTGTCATTTTACATCATGTTGTTGTTTTGTCATTTTTGTGTGATTAAATTCAAATATGATATGTGGTAGTTTGGTACATGTACCTCTTCTTTTTCATGTCTAATTCATGCTAGATTTTTTTTCATGCCATATTGTGCACTGTGATAAGTGCCACAAGCTTGTAAACATGCTATCATGTATCCGTTTTGTCATGTCATGCATATTCTACTAAGTCTGAAATCAGTCATATCACTTGCCATGTTTGCATCAGTGTTATCATCATTTCTGTAGATCTTTGGCACAAGTTCAGTATGGGAGTTTTGTTAAGTGCATTTAGTTCTAACATTCCATGATCTTATCTACCATGATGTGTCCCTGTAACATGTCGTTTACTAGCTCTAAACATTGCAACCTGATGATGTTTCTGTCATGTCCAGTATTTTCACTAATTATGTAAAACAGTTAGCATTTGCATTTTTGCCATGTTGTTTTAAACATGTTCTAATGAGTTCTAGTAGTAGCTTAGTGTTCATGATTTGCAGAGCTGCACCTGTACTTCACTCCCATGTAATTTGTTTTCGTGTTTGGGTGTTGTAGCATGTTTAAACTATGCATGTTAGTGGTCATGTTGCTGTTTTGAACAGATTGCATTGCATCTTGTTTGGCTTGCCATTTCCAAACCTTGCATCCATTTTTCGGTGATCTTTATATCGATTTCAACCGAAATCCTTAAATCTTTCCATTGGAATGCTTGGGTTAACAACATTCTGCCCACATCTTTCATGACTCCACGGTTTCCTTCTCGTTGCCCGTCCCTTTCCTCCCGATATATCTGTAACTCTGTGCATACTGTTCTTGTTATGCATCCTCATTAGTCTTGCATATAGAACATGTTCTTGCCATGAGTGGTTGTTAATTTTATGCTTGTATTTTATTTGGGTAGTTCTGGGAGATGAGTTTGAGTACGAGGACCCCGTCGACTATGTTCACAAGGAGCAAGCTTTCGACACCCCTGATAACATTGCAGGCAAGATGATCATTACCCCCAATATCACTTCTATCTTTGCTTGCTAGTTGTTCGATCTATCACTATGTCGCGCTACCTACCACTTGTTATACAACCTATCAAATCTCCATGTCAAGCCTCTAACCCACCTTCCTAGCAAACCATTCTTTGACTATGTTATCGCTTTTGCTCAGTCCCTTGATACATCCCCAACGTATCTATCATTTTTTATTGTTCCATGCTATTATATTATCTGTTTTGGATGTTTAATGGGCTTTAATATACCTTTCTACATTATTTTTGGGACTAACCTACTAACCAAAAGCCTAGTGCAAATTTTTGTTTTTTGCCTATTTCAGTGTTTCGGAGAAAAGGAATATCAAACGGAATCCAAATGGAATGAAACCTTCGGGAGAGTTATTTTTGAAACAAACGTGATCCAGGAGACTTGGAGTGGACGTCAAGAAAGAAGCAAGGATGCCATGAGGCAAGAGGGCGCGCCTAGGGGGGCCAGGCGTGCCCCACCCTCATGGGTCCCTCGCAGCTCCACCGACGTACTTCTCCCTCCTATATATACCCATATACCCCCAAAACATCCAGGAGCACCAGGAAACCCTATTTCCACCGCCGCAACCTTCTGTACCCGTGAGAACCCATCTTGCGTCCTTTTCCGGCGCTTCGCCGGAGGGGGAATCGATCACAGAGGGCTTCTACATGAACACCATAGTCTCTCTGATGATGTGTGCGTAGTTTACCACAGATCTTCGGGTCCATAGTGATTAGCTAGATGGCTTTTTCTCTCTCTTTGGATCTCAGTACAAAGTTCTCCTCAATTCTCTTGGAGATCTATTCGATGTAATTCTTTTTGCGGTGTGTTTGTCGAGATCCGACGAATTGTGGGTTTATGATCGAGATTATCTATGAACAATATTTCATTCCTCTCTAAATTATTTTATGCATGATTTAAATATCTTTGCAAGTCTCTTCGAATTATCAGTTTGGTTTGGCCTACTACATTGATCTTTCTTGCAATGGGAGAAGTTCTTAGCTTTGGGTTCAATCTTGCGGTGTCCTTTCCTAGTGACAGCAGGGGTAGCAAGGCACGTATTGTATTGTTTCCATCAAGGATACAAAGATGGGGTTTATTTCATATTGCTTGAGTTTATCCCTCTACATCATGTCATCTTGCCTAATGCGTTACTCTGTTCTTATGAACTTAATACTATAGATGCATGCTGGATAGCGGTCGATGTGTCGAGTAATAGTAGTAGATGTAGAATCGTTTCGGTCTACTTGTCACAGACATGATGCCTATATATATGATCATGCCTAGATATTCTCATAACTATGCGCTTTTCTATCAATTTCTCAACAGTAATTTGTTCACCCACTATAGAATTTGCTATCTTGAGAGAAGCCACTAGTGAAACCTATGGCCCCCAGGTCTATCTTCCATCATATTATTTTCCTATCAACTTGCTATTTCAATCGTTGTTTATTTTGCAATCTTTATTTTCTAATCTATACAATAAAAATACCAAAAATATTTATCTTATTATTTCTATCAGATCTCACTTTCATAAGTGACCATGAAGGGATTGACAACCCCTTTATCGCATTGGTTGCGAGGTTCTTGTTTGTTTGTGCAGGTACGAGGGACTTGCGTGTAATCTCCTACTCGATTGATACCTTGGTTCTCAAAACTGAGGGAAATACTTACGCTACTTTGCCGCATCACCCTTTCCTCTTCAAGGGAAAACCAACGCACGCTCAAGAGGTAGCAAGAAGGATTTCTGGCGCCATTGCCGGGGAGATCTACGCACAAGTCAAGGCATACCAAGTACACATCACAAACTCTTATCCCTCACATTACATTATTTTCCATTTTCCTCTCATTTTCCTCTCCCCCACTTCACCCTTGCCATTTTATTCGTCGTCTTTTTTGTTCGCTCTTCTTCTTGCTTTTTATCTGCCCGTTCTTTGTGCAATTGGTTGCCATCATGTCTGAAATTGGGGGGGGGGGGTATCATTGACAAGGATAGTGGTAATAACAAGGAAAACGTTGATGCTTTTGATTATCCCCATGAAGAGCCCACTATTTTGCACAATAAAAAATTTCGGATCGGTAGTGGTAATATTATTGGAAAAGGAGTTATTCAAGATTTCTTTACTTGTGCTGGTGCTTTACCCACTATGGGAGGGTCTATTCTTCATAGAACTAGCAGTTTTGCAGATGCTATATCTTTTCTCATAGTTGAACTTGAAAGACAATCTATTCATATGCACCCTTGCATCCAAAGGATTTTTCTAGAATTTTCCAATATTGAGCATTCTTCTATTAAGCGAGCAGCTACCATATTTTTAGCTCATGAGTTTAGATCTATAATAAAATAAGCCAATGAAATTTTTGCGCATTATAGGGTGGATGCCGGCCGTCCTCCCATAGAAGCAATCCTTTTTTATCAAGAAGACATAATGCGCTTACGATCTTTAGATCATGTTGCTTTTAATGAAAACCTTAGAAAAAAAGGTTCCTACCGATGATCTAGTCGACAGGATTTCTGAACTTCACAATAATTTTGCTATCCAGAACAATGGGTTAGGTTTTTCTCTTGAACAAAATCTCATGACTTTTTGCCAAAATAATGCTTATAATGATGAATTGGTTGTGCAATATGAGGGGCCAAAGGAGGAATCAATACCTTCCGAGTTTGATCTTGGGGACTTTTGTCCCATTAAATTTAGCCCTTTTGATTAGTTTTGCTTGCCCCAAAGAAAACTTGCCTCTGAATGTAGGGAGTATGAGATGAGTTTTCGTGATTTTCCTTATCATTATCATGGCAATACCTAGACATGTTCTTGTTTTTATGCCTAGCTAGGGGCGTTAAACGATATCGCTTGTTGGGAGGCAACCCAATTTTATTTGTGTTTATTGTATTTTTTTTGTTCCTGTTTAGTAATAAATAATTCATCTAGCTTCTGTTTAGATGTGGTTTTATGTTTTTAATTAGTGTTTGTGCCAAGTAGAACCTTTGGGAAGACTTGGGGGAAGAATTTGCGATCTTGCTGTAAAAAACAGAAACATTAGCGCTCACGAGATTTGCTGCCATTTTTTACTGGAGAGTGGGATTAGGTTGATTCTTTTTGCAGATGATTAATAGACAAATTCCTAACGTACACCAGCTTATTTCATAATTTTCGGGGTTACATAAGTATTCGAAACCTACAGATTTCTATAGACTGTTCTATTTTGACAGATTCTGTTTTTCCTGTGTTGTTTGCTTATTTTGATGAATCTATGTCTAATATCAGGGGTATGAACCATAGAGAAGTTGGAATACAGTAGTTTTAACACCAATATAAACAAAGAATGAGTTTATTACAGTACCCTGAAGTGGTGGTTTGTTTTCTTATACTAACGGAGCTCATGAGATTTTCTGTTGAGTTTTGTGTTGTGAAGTTTTCAAGTTTTGGGTAAAGATTTGATGGATTTTGGAATAAGGAGTGGAAATACCCTAAGCTTGGGGATGCCCAAGGCACCCCAAGGTAAAATTCAAGGAGAACCAAAAGCCTAAGCTTGGGCATGCCCTGGAAGGCATCCCCTCTTTTGTCTTCTTCCATCAGTAACTTTACTGGAGGCTATATTTTTATTCACACATGATATGTGTTTTGCTTTGAGCATCTTGTATGATTTGAGTCTTTGCTTTTTAGTTTACCACAATCATCCTTGATGTACACACCTTTTGGAGAGACACACATGAATCGGAATTTATTAGAATACTGTATGTGCTTCACTTATATCTTTTGAGTTAGATAATTTTGCTCTAGTGCTTCACTTATATCTTTAAGAGCACGGTGGTTGTTTTATTTTATAGAAATTATTGATCTCTCATGATTCACTTATATTGCTTTACATGATCATGTAGTTGACATCGTATTTGTTGCAAAGCCACCTTTATAATTCATTCATACATGTCACTCTTGATTCAGTGCACATCCCGGTACACTGCCGGAACCATTCACATAGAGTATTATTTTGTTCTAAGTATCAAGTTGTAATTTTTGAGTTGCAAGTAAATAAGAGTGTGATGATCATCATTATTAGAGCATTGTCCCAAGTGAGGAAAGGATGATGGAGACTATGATTCCCCCACAAGTCGGGATGAGACCCCGGACGAAAAAGAAAAAGATAAAAGAGGCCATAAAAAGAAAGAGAAAAGGCCCAAATAAAAAATGAGAGAAAAAGAGAGAATGGACAATGTTACTATCCTTTTACGACACTTGTGCTTCAAAGTAGCACCATGATCTTCATGATAGAGAGTCTCCTATGTTGTCACTTTCATATACTAGTGGGAATTTTACATTATAGAACTTGGCTTGTATATTCCAATGATGAGCTTCCTCAAAATGCCCTAGGTCTTCGTGAGCAAGCGAGTTGGATGAACACCCACTTAGTTTATTTTGTTGAGCTTTCATACACTTATAGATCTGGTGCATCCGTTGCATGGCAATCCCTATTTACTCACATAGCCCGTTGATACGCCTAGTTGATGTGAGACTATCTTCTCCTTTTTTGTCTTCTCCACAACCACCATTCTATTCCACCTATAGTGCTATATCCATGGCTCATGCTCATGTATTGCGTGAAGATTGAAAAAGTTTGAGAACATAAAAAGGATGAAATAATTGCTTGGCATGTCATCGGGGTTGTGCATGATTAAATACTTTGTGTGATGAAGATAGAGCATAACCAGACTATATGATTTTGTAGGGATAACTTTCTTTGGCCATGTTATTTTGAGAAGACATGATTGCTTTGTTAGTATGCTTGAAGTATTATTATTTTTATGTCAATATTAAAGTTGTGTCTTGAATCTTTCGGATCTGAACATTCATGCCACAATAAAGAAAATTACATTGAGAATTATGCTAGGTAGCATTCCACATGAAAAATTCTGTTTTTATCATTTACCTACTCGAGGACGAGCTGGAACTAAGCTTGGAGATTGTCGAATTTCGGGTTCTGGCAGACCCTTGAGGTTCGAACATTGGGGTGCGCGCGGAGATTTCGCCTTCTACCTACCTGCACCCCACCGCCTCGCTAAGATCTAAGCTATGGAAAGAACAACACAAGAGACACAGGGTTTATACTGGTTCGGGCGACCATTGTGGTGTAATACCCTACTCCAGTGTGGTTTCGTGGATTGCCTCTTGGGCTGATGATGATGAGCAATACAAGGAAGAACAACCTCACGAGGGTCTGTTCTTGGCTGGGGCAATGAACTGCTAGGAGGAGTTCAGTCACCCTTCTCTCTCTCTCTCTCTTGCCGATCTGACTTCTCCTCTTATCTCATCCCTCTCATCTCCTCCCTATCCTGATGATCTCTTTTTCTTCTCTTGGTCTCTCTTCTCCTTTTCCTTGTCTGAGGGTGGCTAGTCCTATTTATAGGCAAAGGCCATGGGCCTCTTCCCAAATATTGAGCGGGAAGGGCGCCAACAATTGACCATTTTGAAGGGGAACATCGGGTACACTTATCCTGACTAAAGTTGGTCCTCGCCTGCCAAAGACTCTGGTGGTGACGCTGGCTTGGGCTCCACAATGACTCCCTCCCTGCCGTTGGGCTGGTCTTGGTCTCGTTGCACCGAAACGGGTGCCTTTGCTTGATGCTCTCGCCTGCGCTTGCTCCCTTTGCACCAAAGAGGAAAGGAGGACACTGCTTGGGCTCGCGCCCGCCTGGCACCCTTGGTCGCCATGGCTTGCGTCACGGGCACCTCGTGAGGTACCCCGCCTTGATTTCTCCGCCTCCTCGCGAGCCAGCCTGATGAGGTCGTGCCTGAGAGAGCTCCGTGTCATCCGCCCCGCGAGGCTTGGCCCCTCGCGAGGGTCTTGGGTCTATGTCGATGAAGATGGGACGCGCTGGGCCCCCTTTAAGCCACGCCGCAGGCCGCAGGTAGGCATGTCTGGGGACCCCCATTCCCAGAACGCCGACAGTAGCCCCCGGGCCCAAGGCGCGCCTGGACTTTTCCGTGCAGGGAGGCGAAAGGGCAAGAGCGAAGCGCCGCAGGCCCTAACAACCTGCGGCCTTGGGCGCCGCGCGGCCGTTGATTGGGCATGGGCGTCTCCAGTTCCCCATGGCACCTCGGCAACTGCATGGACTGGACAAGTCCCTGCATGCAAACAGGGTCATGATTACCTGCAATCGTGGAGGTCGATGGTTGGCCTTCGCCGGCTATAAGTACGGAATGGCACGCGCCCTTCCAGTCCATCTCTTCTTGCTTCTACTTCTTCCCGGTCCTTGCTCCGTCTTGCTGCGATGGCTCCGATCTGCCGGTTGTCGGCGGCAAAGAAGGGAAAGGCTCCCCGGGAGGAACCAGGCCTGCTCCCGCCGAAGAATCGGCTTGCCCCCCGCCGCCGGGACGAGGGGGCCCATTAGGTGGTGTCGAGGCCATGGTGCGAGCGCCCACCGCCGGGGTTCCCGCTTCCCTTGTACGCCCACATCGAGGGCTTTGAAGGAGTCGATGCTGATCGCCACGGGCGGCGCCGCCATCGGCGCCGACGGGTCACGAAGGTGTGGGTCGTCCCCCCTGGGGTCCACACCGGGGGCTCCTCCCAAGAGTTTGTGCTCCATGCCACCATGCCTCCTCAGTCTTGGATTCGCCTTCCTCCCTTCTTCGCCTCCATCATCCCGCAGGGAGAGCTCCTGGAGCTTTGGCTGTAGCACGCCGGCTGCAACACCCTCGCGACCGAGGCAGAGGTCGCGGTCGTTGCCCCGGGCGAGGTCTTCATGACTCGAGGCTGGGGCGAAATAGCCCGGGTTTGCAGGACAAGAGGCGCCTTCGCGATCCACTTGGAGTATGGCGGTGCTTCGGTGATGTTCTTCAAGGTATTCGATGCGAACGGGCACCGGCTGGAGTGCTGCCCCGGGAGAGGTGGTCGGGACCCTGCTACGGCGAGGACTAGGCCCGCCGACTGCTCCCTTGGCGGCTCCTCAGGCGGCGGAGGCGGCGGAGGATCCAGCGACTCCGGCGAGCTCTTCATGACTCCGGAGACGAGCGACGACAGCTACGAGCCCCCGAGCCGGCGCCGCTCCTGGAGGAGGGCGGGCTCGTCAGGCCGTTGCTGACTCTGATCTGGATGGGGTTGGCGCCGGTGCTTGATGGCCCACTGTTGATGATGGCGTCTTTTGTAGGGGCGCGTGTAGTTAGCGCCCTTTTAGGATCTGTTCCCTGCGAGGAATCAAAGACGCGTCACGTGGGGGCTTGTAAGGTGCATGTGATCCTGTTTGTTAATATAACCCTTGTCGTAGAATTGTGTGAGTTGCTCATTCCGTCTTAGCTCAGTTCTCCCTTTCGAACCTCACGAGGGCTTGGTGCTCTGCGCCGACAGGTCCAAGTCCCAAGGCGGCTTCAGGCGTCGCTGGTATGCCAGGTCGCGATGTCGTGGTCAAGGCCAGGAGGTGAGTGACCCGGGGTCCGGTAAGAGCCCCTGAGTCGCGATGCTCAGGAGGTCCGCTTTGGCACTCAAGCAACCGTCGTTCGGTGAGAAAGGAGAGCGACGTCGCTAACACGGGATTGCATTAGGTGCGGGGATGGTGCCACGGTAGCTCGTGCTTCCGGGTGGTGACTTATCTCGAGAATCAGGGACCGCTCCCTGGTGTGTCGCCAGGTCTGTGCATCGGCAGGCGTGAGGTTGCTCGGCGAGGTCCTCGCATGTCCCTCCCCTCTCGCCTTTGCTCCCCTTTCTACTCTACGTCCTCGGGTCCCGGCCCTCGAGCGAGTCTCAGCCGTCGCTGGTATGCCAGGTCGTGATGCCGTGGACAAGGCCAGAGGGTGAGGGCTGGAGAGCTAGTAGGAGCCCTGAGTCACGATGCTCAGGCACCCCCCCCCTTTAACGTGCATGCGGTTCACGCGGGTGAGAGTGAAGGAGACACCGCAAGAGCCTCGCTTGGCGCAGCTCCTTTAGGAGATCCTGTAGATCCATCATAGAAAGAACGAGGGGTTGCCATGACAATTGACAGTCAGCCATTGGTTGCTTCCGAGAGGCGATGAGGCACTGAAGGCTTGACAAGGTGGCGCCATGTGGGGCTGCCGCGGCCAGAACTCAGCCATTCAGGTTTGTGGGCGTTGCAGGGACGGACCCATGCCCAAGCGCCTTGCCGTTTTGGGAGCAGCTCCGTTAGTTGGCGTCAGTTGAGCGGGTAACTAGGTCAAACACGTTAGCCGCGAAGGAGTGGATTCATTCAAATAGATGTTGGGAAGGCGGACATCACTGGGTCAGGCCCGAGCGACTTGGGGATGATGTAGCCCGAGGGGCGCCCCCAACAAAGTAAGCTAACAACATGAAATAAAAGGGATACATGCCGCAGGGACGGAGCCACGCGGTCAGGGAATAATGGAGCCCAGGGGGCGCTCCCAGCTGGAAATGAAACTTGAAAGATGTCACCTGATGATGTTGAGGACGAAGCAGCGTTGGTGTAGCAGACTCGGTGGGCTGCGGAAGCCGATCCTCATGAGCCCCCAGGCCCAGGGGCTCGGGAGGCTCCGGAGGCGCTGGTGGCTCCTCGCGGACCATCTCCATCTCCGCCAGGGCTGCGGAATGCCTGGCCTGTTGAGCCTCCATGATGCCCCTCATGAGGCGCTGGTACGTGGCAGCCACGCCCAGCAAGCCGTAAGGCATGCGAACGTAGCTGTGGGGTGGACCTACGCAGTGCCCCACTTGCGAGGGCCAGAGGCGCTCCAGAGAGGCGACTCGATTGATCCCTGGTATGTCGATGCAGACGCGCAGCCCACCATCCTCGCCTGGATGGGGAGCCACAGCTGGTAGGCGGCGGCCGCCTCTCATGACTCTTGACTCCTGTAGCTCCTGAATGGCCTTGCTGACGAACTCCTGAGGGTCTGGCCCTCCTTGCCTTACTCCTTCTTGAGGGAAACGTGCTTCGATACACGCCTCCATGTGGTGCCCAAGCGCCTCCCTCGTGTCCCTGGCCAGGTCGGTGGTCCTCCAGGGGAGAGCCCCCGAGCCCTGCCTGAGGAGGGCGCCGGGCGCGCTTTCCTATGCAATGGAAGGAGGTTCCCCCTGGGCAGGCGCGGGCCCTGAGGGGCCTGCCTCCTGAGGAACCGGGCCGGACGATGTCTTCTTCTTGGGGGTGGCCTCGGGAAGCCTCCTGCTTCCGCGATCCGGGTCTTCCAGTAATGCGGCCTGAAAGGCTCGTTCTAGGGAACACACCGCGTCCTTCTCTTCATAGGGCACCGTGATGACTCCGCCACTTCCTGGCATCTTGAGGACGTTGTAGCCATGGTGAGTCACGGCCATGAACTTGGCCAACGTTGGGTACCCAAGGATGGCGTTTTACGACAGGCGAATGTGAGCGACGTCGAAGTCGATAAGCTCGGTGCGGTAGTTGTTGCGCGTTCCGAAGGTGACAGGGAGGCGGACCTGCCCAATCGGGACCGTGGAGCCGTCGGTGACTTCGGAGAAAGGGCTGAAGCTGGTTGTAGGGCACTTGGAGATTGTTGAATGTTTCCACAGACAAGACGTTGAGCCCTGCCCGCCATCGATGAGGGTCCTGGTGACCAGCACGTTGCTGATGATTCGGGAACAAAGCATCGGGACGACTCCGGCTGTGGCCGCACACTTAAGCTGATCCGCTGAGCTGAACGTGATGGCGCACGCTGACCACCTGAGAGGGCGCGTGGCTTCGGGCTTGGGGAGGACTGCATTCACTTCGCCGGTGAACTACTTGAAGATGCACTGAGAGGCTGGGGCTTGAGCCCCGCCCAGGATGCAGGCGATCGCGCGCGGCTCGTGGAAGCCCCCAGCCCCCTCGTCCTGATGGCGGTCCTCGTTTCTCCTTGGCTGCGGCGGCAGCGGAGGGAGGCCTGCGTTGCCTTGCGGGCGATCCTCGCGAGGTTGATCCCTCCAGTCTCCCTTGCGAGGCAGGTCTTGCCAGCGATCCTCGCGAGGTTGATCGCGCCACCCTTGGCGTGGGCAGCGGTCTTCCCAGCGTCCTGTGTTTCTTCCTCCTCCTCGACCGTAGCCCCGGTCACCGCAGTCGGGACGACGGCCGATCCTTCCTTCTCGCACGGCTCGGAGCTCTTGACATTCGTTGGTGTTGTGGGTGTGGAGGTCGTGGTACACACAGTACCGAATGCCCTTGGAAGATTCGGGCTGGTCTCTGCCCCGCTTGGTGTCTGGTTCTGCCGCGAGCACGACAGACCCCTTGCGCTTCACATCCTTGGCCTTGGGCTTCTTCTCTTCTGGGTCTACGGCAGGCAGCTCGAGGAGGGAGAGATGCCCTTCCTCAGCCCTGGCGCACTTGGTCGCCAAGTTGAACAGCTCCAAAGAAGTGCACAGGTCTTCATGCATCGCCAGCTCCTCCTTCATCTTGACGTCGCGCACGCCGTCGGAGAAGGCTGAGATGATGGCCTCCTCGGTCACCTTGGGAATCTTGAGGCGTGCGTTGTTGGAGCGGAGGATGTACTTCTGCAGGGTCTCTCCGGGTTGTTGCTTGATGCGGCGCAAGTCGCTCACGGCGGGTGGCCGGTCACGAGTACCTTGGAAGTTCGCAATGAAGCGGGTGCGCATCTCGTCCCAGGAGGAGATCGTGCCTCGAGCTAGGTTCAGGAGCCAGGTACAGGCCCCGTCCTTGAGCGCCATGGGAAACCTGTTCGCCATGACCTTCTCGTCTCCATTGGCAGCTTCGATGCCCAGCTCATAGAGCTGGAGGAACTCCGCAGGGTCGGTCGTGCCGTCGTAATGAGGAGGCAGGTCTGGCTTGAACTTGCTGGGCCACGCGACACTGCGCAGCTCGGTGGTGAAGGCACGGCAGCCTGTTGTGGCCACAGGAGGCCTTGGGTGACGGAGAGCTTGGTCTTGCAGATCCCCACGCACTGCAGCTGGGAGCAGCGCGGGGTCTTGACGCGCGTGAGCAGGAGCATGGTCGCGACGTGCTGGAGCAGGGAGCGCCCGGGCAGCTTCTTGCGGGCGAGGGACTTCTTGGCAGATCTGCTCTTGCCGCGCTAGCACCTGACGGAGCGGGTTTCGCCCAGGGGCCACGCCGTCGAAGAAGGCTGAGATGATGGCCTCAGACATTTGGCGACCCTGCACACCGTCGGGGCGCTGGAACCCGAAATCCGACATCCGATTTCGGGGCGCTGGAACCCGAAATCCGACATCCGATTTCGGGGCGCTGGAACCCGAAATCCGACATTTGGCGACCTTGCACGCCGTCAGAGAAGGCTGAGATGATGGCTTCCTCGATCACCTTGGCAATCTTGAGGCGTGCGTTGTTGAAGCGCTACATGTACTTATGCTGGGTTTCTCCGGGTTGTTGCTTGATGCGGCGCATGTTGCTCACGGCGGGTGGCCGGTCACGAGTACCTTGGAAGTTGGCGATGAAGCAGGTGCACATCTCGTCCCAGGAGGAGATCGTGCCTGGAGCTAGGTTCAGGAGCCAGGTGCGGGCCCCGTCCTTGAGCGCCATGGGAAACCAGTTCGCCATGACCTTCTTGTCTCCGTTGGCAGCTTCGATGCCCAGCTCATAGAGCTGGAGGAACTCCGCAGGGTCGGTCGTGCCGTCGTAATGAGGAGGAAGGTCTGGCTTGAACTTGCCGGGCCACGCGACGCTGCGCAGCTCGGTGGTGAAGGCACGACAGCCTGTTGTGGCCACAGGAGGCCTTGGGTGACGGAGAGCTTGGTCTTGCAAGTCCCCACGTGCTGCAGCTGGGAGCAACGTGGGGTCTTGCAGTGCGGGAGCAGGAGCATGGTCGCGATGTGCTGGAGCAGGGAGCGCCCGGGCAGCTTCTTGCGGGCGAGGGACTTCTTGGCAGCTCTGCTCTTGCCGCGCTAGCACCTGACGGAGCGAGTTCCACCCAGGGGCCACGCCGTCGGAGAAGGCTGAGACGATGGCCTCAGACATTTGGCGACCCTGCATGCCGTCGGGGCGCTGGAACACGAAATCCGACATTTGGCGACCCTGCACACCGTCGGAGAATGCTGAGATGATGGCCTCCTCGGTCACCTTGGGAATCTTGAGGCGTGCGTTCTTGAAGCGCTGGATGTACTTCTGCAGGGTCTCTCCGGGTTGTTGCTTGATGCGGTGCATGTCGCTCACGGCGGGTGGCCGGTCGCGAGTACCTTGGAAGTTGGCGATGAAGCGGGTGCGCATCTCGTCCCAGGAGGAGATCGTGCCTGGAGCTAAGTTCAGGAGCCAGGTGCGGGCCCCGTCCTTGAGCACCATGGGAAACCTGTTCGCCATGACCTTCTCGTCTCCGTTGGCAGCTTCGATGCCCAGCTCATAGAGCTGGAGGAACTCCGCAGGGTCGGTCGTGCCGTCGTAACGAGGAGGCAGGTCTGGCTTGAACTTGCCGGGCCACGCGACGCTGCGTAGCTCGGTGGTGAAGGCACGACAGCCTGCTGTGGCCACAAGAGGCCTTGGGTGACGGAGATCTTGGTCTTGCAGGTCTCCACACGCTGCAGCTGGGAGCAGCGCGGGGTCTTGCCGTGCGGGAGCAGGAGCATGGTCACGACGTGCTGGAGCAGGGAGCGCCCGGGCAGCATCTTGCGGGCGAGGGACTTCTTGGCAGCTCTGCTCTTGCCGCACTGGCACCTGACGAAGCGGGTTCCGCCCAGGGGCCATGCCATCGGAGAAGGCTGAGATGATGGCCTCAGAATTTGGCGACCCTGCACGCCGTCGGGGCGCTGGAACCCGAAATCCGACATCCGATTTCGTGGCGCTGGAACCCGAAATCCGACATTTGGCGACCCTGCACGCCGTCGGAGAAGGCTTAGATGATGGCCTCCTCGGTCACCTTGGGAATCTTGAGGCGTGCATTGTTGATGCGTTGGATGTACTTCTGTAGGGTCTCTCTGGGTTGTTGCTTGATGTGGCGCATCTCTCTCACGGTGGGTGGCCGGTCGCGAGTACCTTGGAAGTTGGCGATGAAGCGGGTGTGCATCTCGTCCCTGGAGGAGATCGTGCCTGGAGCTAGGTTCAGGAGCCAGGTGCGGGCCCCGTCCTTGAGCGCCATGAGAAACCAGCTCGCCATGACCTTCTCATCTTCGTTGGCAGCTTTGATGCCCAGCTCATAGAGCTGGAGGAACTCCGCAGGGTCGGTCGTGCCGTCGTAACGAGGAGGTAGGTCTGGCTTGAACTTGTCGGGCCATGCAATGCTGCGCAGCTCGGTGGTGAAGGCACGGCAGCCTGCTGTGGCCATAGGAGGCCTTGGGTGACGGAGAGCTTGGTCTTGCAAGTCCCCACGCGCTGCAGCTGGGAGCAGCATGAGGTCTTGCCGTGTGGGAGCTGGAGCATGGCCGCGACGTGCTAGAGCAGGGAGCGCCCGGGCAGCTTCTTGCGGGCGAGGGACTTCTTGGCAGCTCTGCTCTTGCCGCACTGGCACCCGACGGAGCGGGTTCCGCCCAGGGGCCACGCGCCTTGGGGCCTGGGCACCTTCTTGAGGAGGAGGCGGCTGGGGCGCCCCCGGAGCTTCGTCGCCCGCGCAGGGCGGGGTGCGGTGCAGTGGAACGGACGGCACAGGAGAGCCCCCTGCGGCGCGGACGAGCTCCGCGATCCGGTCGAGCCACTCTTCGTAGACGTCGTCGACGGGATGGTAGCACAATAGCTCGTTTGCCGCGATGAGCGCAGCTCGAGCCTCCATGGGTGCGCGGAGCGCGCGGGACGAAGAACCAGCTGGGGTGAGCGAGGTAGTAGCGGGGCGGCCGTCTTGCAGCATGGACGGGTACTGAGATGACGCTTGCTGATCGTTTCCCGCCGGCCGGTGGCGGCGTTGACGGCAGGTGATGGGGAACGGCGAGGACACCCGCAAACGGGAGCCGTCTGGGCAACGTGTGAGGCGAGAGCGGCTCGGCGCTCGGCGCGGGTGTCACATCCCTTGTTCTGGCCTGACCTATGCTTGCTTCCATCTGTGCATCATGTTTAAATTTTTGAAACCTGAACTGAGGAATTTAGAAGCCTCAAAACCCTAAATAAAAGAAAGGCAAAACCCTAAAATCTCATTCATTGTTCCAAAATGCTCTTCTTAGATGTTTAATATTTTTGGCAAGGGTTTTGATCCAAACCAAAAATAATGAACATCTTAAAAGGATTTATTTTTGGACTTTCAATTTAAATCATTAGCTATTTGAATTTGAATTATATTCATATAATTAGAATATAATTTCAAATATCCCTGAAATATTTTATGAGCTTTTGGAAAAGTCCATCTAGCAAAATAAAAATATTCAGAGGAGCTTTTGGCATTTTTTGAATTATTTTAAATTCAAAACAGTGGCAAAAGATTAAATAAAAGAAAACAGAACAGAAATTTAAAAAAAACAGAGAGAAGCCCAGCCACTTACCTGACTTACCAGCCGGCCCAGCTCCTCCAGCGGCCCAGCCCACCGCCGCTTTTCTCCCCCTGTCGTCTTCCTCCCCTCGCCCCAAAGCTGCTGCTGTCGCCGTGAGGAAGCGCCCGCGCACGCAGGCTCCACCTCCTGCTTCGCGCTGGAGGCTCAACCTCCTCCCTGTCCCCGCGCCTGGAGACGCCTCGACCCCCTCTGTTCTTCCCCCCCCCTCTTTCCTGGCTCTCCCCCTCGCTTGCCCGCAGCCATGGCCGAACGCCACCATCGCCATCGACGCCGTTCGTTGCCGCTGTGGCCACAGCCACTGCCTCACCCCGCCGATGCTCTCAGAGGCGCCGCCGCCACCTACTCTCCCTCCTCTCCGAGCTACACGAGCCAGGACGGCCCCAAGACGACGTTTGCGGTCTTCTTCTCCGACCACGGCCGCCGGATGCCGCCGTCCGATTCGCCGTCACCAAGCCATCCCCGAGCCCACTAGTCTGCTCTCGAGTTCACCGTGAGCACCGGAATCTTTCCCCTCTCTTCCCTGCACCGTTTGCACCGCGTAGCTATCAAATCCGCCGGAGCCGCGAGCTTACCACTGCTAGCGATGTCGCCGCCGCCGCGCTAGTCACTGGAGCTCGTGTCCGAGCACTCCATCGTGCTCAGCACGCTCCCAGTAGCACATATCACCCCACCACCGTCCTCCCCGTGCACCCCAACGCAATCCCGAGCACGCCCGAGCTCCGGCCGCCGCTGCCGAGCTCGAGGCCATCGTCTCCGGCCGCCCTAGCTGCTGCTGCTTGCTGAAACGGGCGCGGGTGAGCTCCAGCTCTCCGTAGCCGCTCTCCTCCGTCCATTTGGACGCCGGAGGAGCGAGCCCGAGCCCTCCGCCGCGCCTGTTGCCACCGGCGACGAACCGCCGGCAGGTTAGGCCCCGTTGACCAGGGGTTTGACCTCCCCTGGGTCCATGACAGGTGGACCCCGCCATCAGGTGATTAGCTTAAGCTAATCACCACCTAATCTAACCCCCCTGACACTGACAGGTGGGCCCGGCCCCTGCTAACTTTGGTTAAATTAATAACTAACTTTAGTTAAGCCACTGACTCACTAACACGCAGGGCCCACAGGTCAGTTTGACCTGGACGGCGCCCGTTGACCTGCTGACGTCACTATGAGGTCATGATGACGCAATAATTCCTTTCTGGAATTAAAATAAATCAGGAAATGATTTATAAATTTCAGAAAATGCCTAAAACTTCTAAAATTCATAGAAATTCAACCGTAACTCCAAATTAAATAAATTATATATGAAAAATTATCAGAAAAATTCAAGGAATCCATCTGTACCATTTTCATGCATGTTTGAACAACTTATAGTGCTGTTTTGGACAAAACATATTAAAGGGCATTTAAATAATCATATATGGAGTTGGAATTTGAATCATGTATTCCAAACCAACTTCATTTAAATCATAGCTAAGTGCATTAGCCCAAAACACATTCATATTGCCATGTCATGAGCATGCATCATACTGTGCATTGCATTGATTGTATTTCTTCTTTGTTGCCGGTATCTGTTCCCTCCCGGTAGACGATGTTCCGACGTTGTGATCGTTGACACTGATGAAGACTCAATGTTATCTTCAGAAGTGCCAGGCAAGCAAAACCCCCTTGTTCATTCCGATAAAATCCCACTCTCTCACTCCTGCTCTCTTTTACTGCATTAGGACAACAACGATATATTTGTTACTTGCTGCGGTAGCTGAACCCCTTTATCCTTTGCATGACCTGTCATTGCCACAGTAAATAGATGAAACCCACTAGCATGAGTAGGAGTTGTTTGAGCCCTGTTGTGCCTACTCATTCATGCTTGTTTGTCATGCCTGCTACTGCTTAGAGTTGAGTCAGGTCTGATTCATCGGGGATGAATCAGAGGCGTGTGAACATGTCCTACTGTGTGTGAGCTAAGTGTGTGAACACGATTTGGTAAAGGTAGCGGTGAGAGGCCATGTAGGAGTACATGGTGGGTTGTCTCATTGCAGCCGTCCTCAGGAACTGAGTTCTGTGTTTGTGATCCATGATCAGCTACTACCACACATTGGCTCCGGGCGCTCCAAGCTCTCTCGACTTATTAATCAACATGATCTCTGTCCAGGAGTTGCAACTAGTTTCTGGTGTTTGTAGGTAGTGTTAGTAGTCTACCAAGTGGCACCCGGTACAGGTGGGCTTGGGACAGACTAGGCACAGTGGCACGGTGTACCAAGTGGCACCCGGATGGTGGGCTTGGGAACCCTGCACACATCGTTTGGGGCCGTGAGCGACACCCCGGCCGGATCTCCTTGCGGATGGAACCCGAATAGGCGATAAACCTGGACTAGAGACTTGTTCGGTTAGTCAGGTCGTGGCCGACTCCCTCGCCCGGCTTCCGCTTGAAGGTTGCCGAGGTACATGACGTGTACAGGGCGATAAGTGGCGAAAGCGTGTGTGAAGAAGTACACCCCTGCAGGGTTATCATCATCTATTCGAATAGCCGGATTCCTCGGATATGGAAACTTGGACCCCTTGCATAGTTCATAGACAAGTGAAAGTGGATACTCTAAAATACGCAAGATAAGCGTGAGTGCTATGGATGGCGTTCTCGTAGGGAGACGGGAGCGGATCCATAGTGGTGTATTGATATGGTGAATATGTGGACTCGTGTGCGCCACCTCAAAAGAGTTACTTGCAGTCGTAGTTCAGGTTAGCCACCGAGTCAAAGCTGGCTTGCTGCAGTTAAACTCCACCATCCCCTTTGTTGATAATGATGCATATGTAGATAGATCTGATGTAAGTCTTGCTGGGTACATTTGTACTCACGTTGCTTAATTTATGTTTTTGCAGAGAGACTTCAGTCTCACTAGTAGTTCCACGTGGACTTCGACGTTTAGCTTGTTACCTCAGCTACGATCTTGTGCCCTCGGCAGGATCTGGTAGATAGTCAGGCTTCTCAGCCTTTTTCATTTATAGATGTCTGTACTCAGACATGTTAAGCTTCCGCTTGTGCTTTGACTTGTATGCTCTGAGTGTTGGGTCATGAGACCCATGATTGTAATATCTCGCTCCTCGGAGCCTATTGAATAAAACTACTTGAGTTGTAGAGTCATTTTGTGATGCCATGTTGTATTGCACATATCGAGCATATTGTGTGTATGTTATTGAAATGCTTGGTATGTGTGGGATCTGACAATCTAGTTGTTTATCCTTGGTAGCCTCTCTTACCGGGAAATGTCTCCTAGTGTTTCCACCGAGCCATGGTAGCTTGCTACTGCTCCGGAACACTTAGGCTGGCCGGCATGTGTCCTTCTTCGTTCCTGTGTCTGTCCCTTCGGGGAAATGTCACGCGATGAATACCGGAGTCCTGTTAGCCCGCTACAGCCCGGTTCACCGGAGTCCTGCTAGCCCAGTGCTACAGCCTGGATTCACTCGCTGATGACCGACACGTTCGATGTTGGGTCATGGATGCCTGTCCCTGTAAGTTTGTGCCACTTTGGGTTTACGACTAGCCATGTCAGCCCGGGCTCCTTATCATATGGATGCTAGCGACACTGTCATATACGTGTGCCAAAAGGCGCAAACGGTCCCGGGTAAAGGTAAGGCGACACCCGTGGGAATACCGTGCGTGAGGCTGCAAAGTGATATGAGGTGTTACATGCTAGATCGATGTGGCATTGAGTCGGGGTCCTGACAGCATTGGTATCAGAGCTTGACTGCCTGTAGGATTACCAAGCCAAACTGGTCGAAGTTGTGTCTAGAAATGCTTTAGTTATGTAAGGGAATTGATTGTGGGATGGGAACGTAAGGCTCTTTTTACTCCTTATATCTCATGCCTTCTGATCTAAGTCATCTTATCTTTCCTGCGGGTTGAGGAACTAGGCTTTCCCTTCTTTCTATCAGGATCACGTGTTACTAATCCGTAGACCTATAGAACTGTTGGACTTAAGCCTCAGTCCAGTTCCTACTACTTATGTATGTTAATTGTTGATCTCGAAACCTTGATATTGTGCTTTTGAGTGGTTATGCCACCATTTTTGTGAATGTCTCAAATCTTTTCTGAGCATTTACAACCGTTATGCTGTCCGAGTCATCCCAGGTTTCTAAATAATCTGATGCAATTGCAAAATCCTTTCCCTCTGATTTCGATGATCTTTCTGGCCAGGTTAACCACACTAATCAGTGAGTTGAGGTACTCTATTGCCTCGACGTATATGTTGGAGCTATTATATTGACCCTAGGTGTCTTAGGGGGATCACCTAGTAATCCAGCCATGCTTTGTGTTCCCTGTGTGATGATTCTGGCCATCATTCTCAAAAGCATTCCGTGATGCTACTTAGTAGTAGGTATTCTATTCCCGGGTTCTTGAACCCGAGATTCACTCTACCTACTTCATGTTGATAGTAATTGCTAGTGCCTTTAGGATATTAGTAACCTTTGCGATAGTCCTTGAAGTCTGTGGTATCTTCTTCTTCCAAATACCATGAACTACTTATGGCAGAAGTTCCTCGTTGAACTGAAATATCACAACAGGAGTGCCATCGATGGGTTCTCCATACTATATTGTGGCTCTGCCAGTTCTACCTTTCTGCATGGGTTATCTGGAAGAAATATGTTGAATTTCGTTCGACATGCTAAACCATGCATCCACAACTCAGAAAATCGTATGTTCCTTTGAGTTGTCCCTCTTAGTTGTCTTCCGACCCTCTTCTATCAATTGATAGTCAAGAGTATGCGTGCAATCGTTCATCGATTCCTATTACTCTTGTGGTCTGTCAAGCCATTCTATTCCGGAATGACTAGGAGAAACAAACTCCAGTACCTCATCCATATCTAGGATTGGGTCAAAGCAGTTGCATTCCGCAGGTCAAATGCCAATCCAGCTTTTGGATCTGTTCTACCTTGGAGTATTACCCCCTTTATGTCAGAATTGTCATGAGAACTACACCAACTCTCATGAATTTTGACGTAGTGATACTTCTCACCATCATTAGTCATTCCTCAGTCTTCGTGTTGATGCAACCGGAATACCGACAAATGAATTGTGATGTGTGAATTCAATACTCCCAGCAACCCTGTTGCTTGGTAGTTAAAGGACAATAATTTCATTCTTAGCGTGTTGATTTTTGAATCATCCTTCTAAGACTGATCGTGCTACCTAGTCCTTATTTCGGTGCACCCTTCGATTGATGAGTTAGGATCTTGTCAAGTCCTCACTCATTTGATCATATCGTCTTGCCCTCAAAAGCGAGATTGTTCTCGAGCTTAGTAACATAACGGTGGTTCGTGATTTTCCGAATATCTTCTCGGAAGTATTACCAGGTTGTCCCCTGATTGTTATGTTGAGCTCGTGATCAAGTTGGTTTCTTGTGAACCACCCTTTCTCCAAGAATCTGTGTTGGATATCCCGGAGCTAGTTGGTTAAGCTAGACAACAACTTGGAGAGTTGGAAGATAAAATCTTGCCCAACTTAGTTCATTTCTCAAAAGGGATATCTTGTGGTTGTGTGTGTTGAAGAAAGATGATATCTTTATTGGTTGATCCTCGTGATCAATTGTTGGATCTATTATCTTACCTAAACCTTTGATTGAGTATGGGCTATCGTCAAATCAAATCAGTACCAACGATGCTCGTAATGTTGTCTTACTCGTGGTTGATCCCTCGAGCATACACCATTATATCTTTTGGGTCTGACCCATGCTATCACTTGTTCACTTAACTATGGAATTCCTTTTAAAAGGAAAACCCAGATGAATTGTTGTTGAGCCCATTGACAACATCCTTATCTCCTCCATGATTTTGTTGAACATTAAGCTAGTGTTGGAAACTTGTGTAAGCTTTATCTTCATGACTCATTCGTGAAGCATATGTTTGGATGAAGGAAGTGACTTCCTTTGATTCACGTGCATTTGATGTAAGCTGCCGCCGTGAATTCGAGAAAGTCTATTTTTGCTTCCTCTAGAATCATCCCAAGTCAGCCATGCACGTGCAAAGTATTCTGTGGTCTGTTAGACTGATCATCTTCGTTCCATATGAATTCTGTAGCACACCAAGCCACTGACTGAATTGTTCTAGGAAAAAGGAGTTCTTCTTAAGAGCTAACCCGGGCTTAATCAAGAACTTTGATATCCTCGATGATGGTTCCCAACCAGAACTCGGTAGTGTTTTATTATAAGACTACCATGTGGTCATGCTTGTCTGGGACAACATGTTCACATGTGTGTAGCAGAACCAGCTCATGTTTTGGAGCTTGTTATCATAGTTCATTTCCTGAGAATCTCGCAACGTCATCTCGCCGAATTGTGTTGCAAACTTTCTTTTTCTTCCTAGACTCGATGAGTCTGGAATATCCTGACACCAACCAGATCTAAATCTCAGGCAGTTATGATGGTTGGAACATTTCCCAAGAACTATAATATTGGTCCCTCGATAACCGGTACGGTGGATGTCGTGGCCAACACACCCAGCCGGAAGACCTATTATTATAGTATCTTGTTTGAGGAAGTTGGCCACCTCCCCATAAGGATTTCGTAGGATTTACCTCCGTAACTGTTCTTTATGGATTCTATTGCTCCCGAAGTCCGACCTTTACTTGATGTTCTAGTTATCAAACCTTATCTATGTATGGGATACACTAGCATGTCAAGGAGAACATTAGAAGCTGAGTGCTAAATGTCTCTCGGTCGATCATGCAGATTTTGGTTCTTTGGCCTCGCTAGGGTGAAATCTGAGTTGATGTTATCTTCCTATGCATCTGCATCGTCCATCGTTGTTCATCATGGTGGTATGTTGTGTTGCCAGGATCCTTGACATGGATGTTGGTAAAACCTTGATGATTGTGGAAATTCTCAAGTTCTTGAGAGCACGCGCAAGTGCTAGGTCTCATCGTCGGCACTAACTGGGATTGCTCTCAGTTTCCTCGGCAATGCTATGATCTTTTCAAACAGGGAATCCACTCTCTATTGTTGGGTTCTTCCCCAGTTACCAGAATCATTCCCAGCATTTGCATTTTGTTCCCAGCTTGCACCGCCAATGTGCCATTCTACCATGGGTCTCTTCCATTTCCGGTGGTAAGCAAATTCATCCATTACGTTGTCTTCAACAAGGTAATCCACATCATCCAAGTCCGAGTATGCCATTCTACCGACCCCCTCCAAACGATCGCTCGAGAATTGCCTTAGGCTGGTTTAAAGAGTTTCAATGATCTCTGAATCAAAGGTAATTCTTTTTACCACTTAAGGTAATAATCTACGAATCACCCTCCTCCAGGATGTTTCGTCGTGGTATCATGGCAACTCAACTCCTCGCTACGTTGACAATCGTTTACCACCTTCTTAGGTGTGGAATTGTTGTCTACTTAGCGAACCCTCGTCATCTGTCTCACTCCATTTCTTCAGATCTATGCTTCGTGTCTCAGCTCGAGAGATGTGTCAATGTCTCATCCCATGAGTTGATCCTGAGTTGTTCGATCTTCGAGAAGATCGACCCTTCTAGAGTCTCCTTCTTCCCTCCATGTCATGTTGGCAGGATTTCTCAGAGCAAGACTTCAAGACAATGATGGTGATCGAATCAACGTTCCTATGAAGTGCAACCTGGATCGTGAAGATTGTGCTAGTTTGCGTTCCCCATCGTCTTACCCTACACTTGAATCTCGGGTCGAGATTCTTGTTTAGTGGGGGTGAGTTGTCACATCCCTAGTTCTGGCCTGACCTATGCTTGCTTCCATCTGTGCATCATGTTTAAATTTTTGAAACCTGAACTGAGGAATTCAGAAGCCTCAAAACCCTAAATAAAAGAAGGGCAAAAACCCTAAAATCTCATTCATTGTTCCAAAATGCTCTTCTTAGATGTTTAATATTTTTGGCAAGGGTTTTGATCCAAACCAAAAATAATGAACATTTTAAAAGGATTTATTTTTGGGACTTTGAATTTAAATCATTAGCTATTTGAATTTGAATTATATTCATATAATTAGAATATAATTCCAAATATCCCTGAAATATTTTATGAGCTTTTGGAAAAGTCCATCTAGCAAAATAAAAATATTCAGAGGAGCTTTTGGCATTTTTTGAATTATTTTAAATTCAAAACAGTGGCAAAAGATTAAATAAAAGAAAACAGAGCAGAAATTTAAAAAAAGAGAGAAGCCCAGCCACTTACCTGACTTACCAGCCGGCCCAGCTCCTCCAGCGGCCCAGCCCACCGCCGCTTTCCCCCCCCCCCTGTCGTCTTCCTCCCCTCGCCCCAAAGCTGCTGCTGTCGCCGTGAGGAAGCGCCCGCGCACGCAGGCTCCACCTCCTGCTTCACGCTGGAGGCTCAACCTCCTCCCTGTCCCCGCGCCTGGAGACGCCTCGACCCCCTCTGTTCTTCCCCCCCCCCCCTCTCTTTCCTGGCTCTCCCCCTCGCTTGCCCGCAGCCATGGCCGAACGCCACCATCGCCATCGACGCCGTTCGTTGCCGCTGTGGCCACAGCCACTGCCTCACCCCGCCGATGCTCTCAGAGGCGCCGCCGCCACCTACTCTCCCTCCTCTCCGAGCTACACGAGCCAGGACGGCCCCAAGACGACGTTTGCGGTCTTCTTCTCCGACCACGGCCGCCGGATGCCGCCGTCCGATTCGCCGTCACCAAGCCATCCCCGAGCCCATTAGTCTGCTCTGCGAGTTCACCGTGAGCACCGGAATCTTTCCCCTCTCTTCCCTGCCCCGTTTGCACCGCGTAGCTATCAAATCCGCCGGAGCCGCGAGCTTACCACCGCCGGCGATGTCGCCGCCGCCGCGCTAGTCACTGGAGCTCGTGTCCGAGCACTCCATCGTGCTCAGCACGCTCCCAGTAGCACATATCACCCCACCACCGTCCTCCCCGTGCACCCCAACGCAATCCCGAGCACGCCCGAGCTCCGGCCGCCGCTGCCGAGCTCGAGGCCATCGTCTCCGGCCGCCCTAGCTGCTGCTGCTTGCTGAAACGGGCGCGGGTGAGCTCCAGCTCTCCGTAGCCGCTCTCCTCCGTCCATTTGGACGCCGGAGGAGCGAGCCCGAGCCCCCGCCTTCCCGGGGGCCCGGCCTCCGCGCCTGTTGCCACCGGCGACGAACCGCCGGCGGGTTAGGCCCTGTTGACCAGGGGTTTGACCTCCCCTGGGTCCATGACAGGTGGACCCCGCCATCAGGTGATTAGCTTAAGCTAATCACCACCTAATCTAACCCCCCTGACACTGACAGGTGGGCCCGGCCCCTGCTAACTTTGGTTAAATTAATAACTAACTTTAGTTAAGCCACTGACTCACTGACACGCAGGGCCCACAGGTCAGTTTGACCTGGACGGCGCCCGTTGACCTGCTGACGTCACTATGAGGTCATGATGACGCAATAATTCCTTTCTAGAATTAAAATAAATCAGGAAATGATTTATAAATTTCAGAAAATGCCTAAAACTTCTAAAATTCATAGAAATTAACCGTAACTCCAAATTAAATAATTTATATATGAAAAATTATCAGAAAAATTCAAGGAATCCATCTGTACCATTTTCATGCATGTTTGAACAATGTTTGTCCTGTTTTGGACAAAACAAATTACAGGGCATTTAAATAATCATATATGGAGTTTGAATTTGAATCTTGTATTCAAACCAACTTCATTTAATCTGTTGCTAGTTGCATTAGCTCAAAACACATTCATATTGCCATGTCATGAGCATGCATCATACTGTGCATTGCATTGATTGTATTTCTTCTTTGTTGCCGGTATCTGTTCCCTCCCGGTAGACGATGTTCCGACGTTGTGATCGTTGACACTGATGAAGACTCAATGTTATCTTCAGAAGTGCCAGGCAAGCAAAACCCCCTTGTTCATTCCGATAAAATCCCACTCTCTCGCTCCTGCTCTCTTTTACTGCATTAGGACAACAACGATATAATTGTTACTTGCTGCGGTAGCTGAACCCCTTTATCCTTTGCATGACCTGTCATTGCCACAGTAAATAGATGAAACCCACTAGCATGAGTAGGAGTTGTTTGAGCCCTGTTGTGCCTACTCATTCATGCTTGTTTGTCATGCCTGCTACTGCTTAGAGTTGAGTCAGGTCTGATTCATCGGGGATGAATCAGAGGCGTGTGAACATGTCCTACTGTGTGTGAGCTAAGTGTGTGAACACGATTTGGTAAAGGTAGCGGTGAGAGGCCATGTAGGAGTACATGGTGGGTTGTCTCATTGCAGCCGTCCTCAGGAACTGAGTTCTGTGTTTGTGATCCATGATCAGCTACTACCACACATTGGGCTCCGGGCGCTCCAAGCTCTCTCGACTTATTAATCAACATGATCTCTGTCCAGGAGTTGCAACTAGTTTCTGGTGTTTGTAGGTAGTGTTAGTAGTCTACCAAGTGGCACCCGGTACAGGTGGGCTTGGGACAGACTAGGCACAGTGGCACGGTGTACCAAGTGGCACCCGGATGGTGGGCTTGGGAACCCTGCACACATCGTTTGGGGCCGTGAGCGACACCCCGGCCGGATCTCCTTGCGGATGGAACCCGAATAGGCGATAAACCTGGACTAGAGACTTGTTCGGTTAGTCAGGTCGTGGCCGACTCCCTCGCCCGGCTTCCGCTTGAAGGTTGCCGAGGTACATGACGTGTACAGGGCGATAAGTGGCGAAAGCGTGTGTGAAGAAGTACACCCCTGCAGGGTTATCATCATCTATTCGAATAGCCGGATTCCTCGGATATGGAAACTTGGACCCCTTGCATAGTTCATAGACAAGTGAAAGTGGATACTCTAAAATACGCAAGATAAGCGTGAGTGCTATGGATGGCGTTCTCGTAGGGAGACGGGAGCGGATCCATAGTGGTGTATTGATATGGTGAATATGTGGACTCGTGTGCGCCACCTCAAAAGAGTTACTTGCAGTCGTAGTTCAGGTTAGCCACCGAGTCAAAGCTGGCTTGCTGCAGTTAAACTCCACCATCCCCTTTGTTGATAATGATGCATATGTAGATAGATCTGATGTAAGTCTTGCTGGGTACATTTGTACTCACGTTGCTTAATTTATGTTTTTGCAGAGAGACTTCAGTCTCACTAGTAGTTCCACGTGGACTTCGACGTTTAGCTTGTTACCTCAGCTACGATCTTGTGCCCTCGGCAGGATCTGGTAGATAGTCAGGCTTCTCAGCCTTTTTCATTTATAGATGTCTGTACTCAGACATGTTAAGCTTCCGCTTGTGCTTTGACTTGTATGCTCTGAGTGTTGGGTCATGAGACCCATGATTGTAATATCTCGCTCCTCGGAGCCTATTGAATAAAACTACTTGAGTCGTAGAGTCATTTTGTGATGCCATGTTGTATTGCACATATCGAGCATATTGTGTGTATGTTATTGAAATGCTTGGTATGTGTGGGATCTGACTATCTAGTTGTTTATCCTTAGTAGCCTCTCTTACCGGGAAATGTCTCCTAGTGTTTCCACCGAGCCATGGTAGCTTGCTACTGCTCCGGAACACTTAGGCTGGCCGGCATGTGTCCTTCTTCGTTCCTGTGTCTGTCCCTTCGGGGAAATGTCAGCCCACTACAGCCCACTACAGCCCGGTTCACCGGAGTCCTGCTAGCCCAGTGCTACAGCCTGGATTCACTCGCTGATGACCGACACGTTCGATGCTGGGTCATGGATGCCTGTCCCTGTAAGTTTGTGCCACTTTGGGTTTACGACTAGCCATGTCAGCCCGGGCTCCTTATCATATGGATGCTAGCGACACTGTCATATACGTGTGTCAAAAGGCGCAAACGGTCCTGGGTAAAGGTAAGGCGACACCCGTGGGAATACCGTGCGTGAGGCCGCAAAGTGATATGAGGTGTTACATGCTAGATCGATGTGGCATTGAGTCGGGGTCCTGACAGCGGGCCCGACCAGCGTCAGACATGGACGCGATGGTCGGAGGAGTACGGGGCGGTGGAAGACGAATTCCTGCGCACACCTACCTGGCGCGCCAAATGGCGGATTTCGGGTTCCGGCAGACCCTTGAGGTTCGAACACTGGGGTGTGCGCGGAGATTTCGCCTTCTACCTACCTGCACCCCACCGCCTCGCTAAGATCTAAGCTATGGAAAGAACAACACAAGAGACACAGGGTTTATACTGGTTCGGGCCACCGTTGTGGTGTAATACCCTACTCTAGTGTGGTTTGGTGGATTGCCTCTTGGGCTAATGATGATGAGCAATACAAGGAAGAACAGCCTCGTGAGGGTCTGTTCTTGGCTGGGGCGATGAACTGCTAGGAGGAGTTCAGTCACCCTTCTCTCTCTCTCTTTCTTGCCGATCTGATCTTCTCCTCTTATCTCATCCCTCTCATCTCCTCCCTATCCTGATGATCTCTTTTTCTTCTCTTGGTCTCTCTTCTCCTGTTCCTCGTCTGAGGGTGGCTAGTCCTATTTATAGGCAAAGTCCCTGGGCCTCTTCCCAAATATTGAGCAGGAAGGGCGCCTACAATTGGCCATTTTGAAGGGGAACATCAGGTACACTTATCCTGACTAAAGTTGGTCCTTGCCTGCCAAAGACTCTGGTGGTGATGCTGGCTTGGGCTCCAAAATGACTCCCTCCCTGCCGTTGGGCTGGTCTTGGTCTCGTTGCACCGAAACGGGTGCCTTTGGTTGATGCTCTCGCCTGCCCTTGCTCCCTTTGCACCAAAGAGGAAAGGAGGACACTGCACGGGCTCACACCTGCCTGGCACCCTTGGTCGTCATGGTTTGCGTCACGGGCACCTCGTGAGGTACCCCGCCTTGATTTCTCCGCCTCCTCGCGAGCCAGCCTGATGAGGCCGTGCCTGAGGAAGCTCCGTGTCATCCGCCCCGCGAGGCTTGGACCCTCGCAAGGGTCTTGGGTCTGTGTTGATGAAGATGGGCCGCGCTGGGCCCCCCTTTGAGCCACGCCGCAGGCCGCAGGCAGGCAAGTCTGGGGACCCCCGTTCCCAGAACGCCGACAGGGATGCTTGATACGTATTTATAATTTTTGATTGTTCCATGCTATTATATTATCTGTTTTAGATGTTTAATGGGCTTTAATATACCTTTTTATGTTATTTTTGGGACTAACCTACTAACCAAAGGCCCAGTGCAAATTGTTGTTTTTTTTGCCTATTTCAGTGTTTCACAGAAAAGGAATATCAAATAGAATGCAAACAGAATGAAACCTTCGGGATAGTTATTTTTGGAACAAATCTGATCCAGGAAACTTGTAGTGGACATCAAGAAAGAAGCGAGGAGGCCACGAGGCAGGAGGGCGCGCCCCCCACCCTTGTGGGCCCCTCCCAGCTCCACCGACATACTTCTTCCTCCTATATATACCCATATACCTCGAAAACATTCTGGAGCACCACGAAACCCTATTTCCACTGCCGCAACCTTCTGTATTCGTGAGATCCCATCTTGGGGCCTTTTCCGGCACTCCGTCGGAGGGGGAATCGATCACAGAGGGCTTCTACATCAACACCATAGCCTCTCCGATGATGTGTGAGTAGTTTACCACAGACCTTCAGGTCCATAGTTATTAGCTAGATGGCTTCTTCTCTCTCTTTGGATCTCAATACAATGTTCTCCTCGATTCTCTTGGAGATCTATTCGATGTAATTCTATTTGCGGTGTGTTTATCGAGATCCGATGAATTGTCAGTTTAGGATCAAGATTATCTATGAACAATATTTGATTCTTCTCTGAATTCTTTTATGCATGATTTAAATATCATTGCAAGTCTCCTCGAATTATCAGTTTGGTTTGGCCTACTAGATTGATCTTTCTTGCAATGGGAGAAGTGCTTAGCTTTGGGTTCAATATTGTGGTGTCCTTTCCCAGTGACAGCAGGGGCAGCAAGGCACATATTGTATTTTTGCCATCAAGGATAAAAATATGGAGTTTATATCATATTTCTTGAGTTTATCCCTCTACATCATGTCATCTTGCCTAATGCGTTACTATGTTCTTATGAACTTAATACTCTAGATGCATGCTGGATAGCGGTTGATGTGTGGAGTAATAGTAGTAGATGCAGAATCATTTTAGTCTGCTTGTCACGGACATCATGCCTAGATATTCTCATAACTATGCACTTCTCTATGCATTGCTTGACATTATTTTGTTCACCCACCGTAGAATTTGCTATCTTGAGAGAATCCACTAGTGAAACCTATGGCCCCCGGGTCTATCTTCCATCATATTATTTTCCTATCAACTTGCTATTTCTATCGTTTTTTATTTTGCAATGTTTATTTTCCAATATATACAATAAAAATACCAAAAATATCTATCTTATTATCTCTATCAGATCTCACTTTTGTAAGTGACCGTGAAGGGATTGACAACCCCTTTATCGCGTTGGTTGTGAGGTTCTTGTTTGTTTGTGCAGGTATGACGTACTTGCGTGTAATCTCCTACTGGATTGATACCTTGGTTGTCCAAACTGAGGGAAATACTTACGCTACTTTGCTGCGGCACCCTTTCCTCTTCAAGGGAAAACCAACGCATGCTCAAGAGGTAGCACCCCTCTTATAGCGTTCCATGTTGGAACATGGATATGTTGGGATATTACAATATCTCTTATTGAATTAATGCATCTATATACTTGGTAAAGGGTGGAAGGCTTGGCCTTTTGCTCGGTGATTTATTCCACTCTTGCCGCCCTAGTTTCCGTCATACCGGTGTTTCATTCCTTGATTTTTGTGTCCCTACCACGGTGAGGGTTTTTGGGCCCCTCTTGACAGTTCACTTTGAATAAAACTCTTCCAGCAAGGCCCAACATTGGTTTACCATTTGCCTAATAACAACTAAAACTTGCATAGGGAGTAATTAACCCGAGGATTCTTAATTAACAACCCAGGACAGTGCTCCTCATGAGTGTTGGTCCAAACTAGAGCACCGTGTGGAACCGCCCCTAGGAAACTTGGGGTATCTGGATCATGTATGCTTCGCTCATCCGTCATGGCCTAGGACGAGATACGCACAGCTACTATCATGTGGTCTTGCTAGTTTTGTTTTACCATTGTCGAAATGTCTTGTGCGCCGGGATTCTGAGTCTGATCGGAGGGTCCCGCGATGGAGGATTGTCTCCGCGGATCACGCAGCCCAACCCGGTGGAGCCCTCGGGCACTTGCAGGCTGCCCCAATCTGACGGAAGAAAGGCTTGACGTGGTGATCTGAAGGAGGTGCTTGGGAGCCACCTAGTAGTGCCGCGACTGCGTGGTGTGCCGGCACAGCGAGTTCCCCCTAGGACGTCACCGTGGATCCCGGGAGGTTGAGCATCCAAGCACGCGGCTCACCGGCGAGGGCCAGGGGGAACAAGTTTGCCATGATCTTGTTGTCGCCTCTGGCTTCGAGGACGGCCTCCTCGTATGCTAGCAGGAACAGCATCGAGTCTGCCACGCCATCGTAACGCGGCGGCATCTCCGGCCTGAACTTGGCCTGCCACTTCACTCGCCGCAGAGCGGGGGCCAGGGCTCGGTACCCAGACTGCCTGCTGCTGGTGTTGACCGCAGAGGTTGGTGGCGGGGCACCTACCATGGGAGTGTAGTGCGGCAGCACGGGGCGCTGGTTGGTGGAGAGAAGCCCCAGGGCACCCCTACCTGGCGCACCAAATGTCAGATGTGTGGCTCTGGCTAACCCATAAGGTTTGAACACTTGGGTGCGCGCGAAGTCTTTCCCTCCTACCGATCTACGCTCTAGCTCGCTAAGATCTTGCGGAGGAACTCGACGAACTCACAACACAGAAAGACACGGGGTTTATACTTGTTCGGGCCACCCTTGTGGTGTAATACCCTACTCCAGTGTGGTGGTGGTGGATTGCCTCTTGGGCTGATGAAGAACAGTACAAGGGGAAGAACAGCCTCCTGAGGTTGAGGTGTTCTTGTGTGTATGAACTTGTGGTGTGTCTCTGGGTCTGATGAGATCTCTACCCGATCTCCCCTCTCTACTATGGTGGTGGCTAGTCCTATTTATAGAGGCCCTGGTCCTCTTCCCAAATATCGAGCGGGAAGGGAGCCAACAATGGCGAGCTAATTTGAAGGGGGACAGCTAGTATGACCCATCTTGACAAAAGTAGTCTTCCCCTGCACAAATCTCTGGTGGTGACGCTGTCTTGGGATCCACGATGACATCCGTCTTGCAGTCCATGGTCTTGGTCTTGTTGCACCGAAATGGCAACCTTTGCCTGAGACCTCGGTACTCCGCTGCTCCGCTTGCCTCCTTTGCACCAAAGGGGAAACAAGGACGCTGCGCGCGCTGGCGCCCGCCTGGCACCCGCCTGGTGTCGATCGTCATGGCTCACATCATGAGAGCCTCGTGAGGTTCGCCTCGCCTTGATATCTCCGCTCCTTGCGAGCCTACCTGACTATGCCGCTCGGGAGGAGGTCTTGCGTCGTCCGCCTCATGAGGCTTGGACCCTTGCGAGGGTCTTGGATGCTTTGTTGATGAAGATGGGCCGTACGGCCTGCTGGCTCAGTCATGCCGCGGGCCGCAGGCACGAAAGTCTGGGGACCCCCATTCCTAGAACGCCGACACATGTTGCTAAAGGAGACATAAATCTTAAACATGTTCGTACAGAGAAGCAATTGGCAGATATATTCACCAAACCTCTTGATGATAAAGTATTTTGCCATTTGAGAGGTGAATTGAACATCATTGATGCCTCAAACCTGGAGTAGAAACTCCATTTGGATACATACAAGGCATGCGCCTTTTGTGACTAATCCTTGATATTTCTCTTATGATGATGATCATATGTCTTGGATCTATACTTGTATCCTTGCATGTTATCTAACCCTTGTAGGTACTTGGATGATCCCAAATCTATGAGATTGCAAGCCACTAACATCATGAGAAATCTCTACATCACCAAGTTCCTACTATATGGTTGTTGAATAAAAGGAAGCATGAATCCGCTCAACATATCCTTTGACAAATTCTATATAAGAAAATTCGTGATTTTCATTTTGGATACACGACTAACCCATCTAGGAAGATGAACTCAAATTACAAGTGGTGCTCCAGACTCTTGATGAACTACATCGACATCGAGTATCCAACACAAGTTCGACTACACGATCAAGATCAACACCACCCAAGGTATGTTATTCCATCTTAAAGAAGCTTTACTCCAAGTCAAAGCAACTCAACGAGATATTAATACATCGAAATTCTTAAACAAAAAATGGTAACCCCATTTTGAGCTTAAACGATGAGTATGATCTACGATCAAGTGTTATCACTTGACTCCTCAGTGAATATACTCTAACATAGGTGACTTTGTCGCCACACCCCTCTAGATGAAGTTCTCTAGTGTTTCTTTGCCTTATGTTTTTGCATATGATTCTTGCTGTCGTGTTCCCCTTATAAAAAAAACTTCATCTAGATCTCTTCTCTTTTGTGTGTTTCTTTTTTTTCTTGCAAATCTTTTCGTTAATTCCTTGCAAATATTTGTGAGATTCCAATTCCCATGTGAGCTGAGATGACAAGATTTTTCCTCTACATTGAACTCAGACTCACCAATTCATGCCTACCGGCTAGACTGGACTACATGGATTACTTGTAGATAGTTCATCAGTACAACCGACGAGGACTAACGCGGTCTGACCGATATGCCTCATCTATGACACTGCCAACTTGGTGTCACCGATGAAAACAGACCGGCTTTACCGGTTTCACTACTAAGAAAACCTTTTGCCATTTCTTCTCTAGCTAGACTCAATGATTCGTATCCTCTACCCGCATGTTAAACTACATACTGCTCTGTACTGTGTCTCAAGGACCAAACCTATTTGACTCATGCTCCGGAAGAACCCTTCATGGAAATTGATGTCAAAGGGGGGGGGGGGGAAGAGAGCACATCAAAGCTTATCATATGATAGAGAGAGAGAGAACACATATTAGCTCTTCCGGATGCTATTAAAACAAGAGGAGAGAAGTCACATGTCTTTAAAAGGGGGAAGACATATTGATATATGGTTGTTTGTTTTATACTCTGTTTTCACCTTGCTCTGATTTTCTCTTACCCTACCGTGTAGCATTATCCAATATCAGATTCAGGGGAAGTTATAGTCCATATCTAAGGAAGAAAATATCTGGAATTCATTGTATATCTTTAATCTTTGGGGATGTGACTATATCCAAATGAAGTACTAAGTACTCACCCATTACATGTCATCCCAGTCTTGGTACTCTTGTGGTTTTTTGAAATTGCTTTAGTTAGAATGTTCTTGTGTTCTCTAACCCTATTTTATCAAGTTCGCCTCTTCCAAAGCCATCTCTAGACCACACGGTAAGTATATGCATCACACTCATGTGCATGATGATTTCTTATTGATGTACATATTGTTTGCAAGAAGGATTCATGAACATGAAGGTACACTTCCTTTTATCTACATCATTTGCTCCGATGCATATATCCAGGATACATGTGACTCATTGCCTTCTCTGACATGCTTATGCATTCACATGCTCTTACATTCTATCTTTACAGGATTGCACACATGTAGGGGGAGCCTATGCATGGTACATGTCTTTCCAAATCTTTACTTGTTACTCTTCATAGCTTTATCTAAAGCTTTGATGTATGATGTCATATCTTTATCTATCTTTACATTATATCTCTCTTTGGACTAATACTTTAATCTAGTATATATCAGATGAGTTCAACAATGGCGTGGCAAGGATGAGAGGATGTGGAAACCCTTAAAAATGCTAAGGAAAAAGATTGGCAAAGGCTCAAGACACTTCATTTTCATTTTAGTGATCCAAGATCACATTGAGTCCATATGAAAGCCAAAATTATTAAAAGGGGATGAGGTGTTGCTTAATGGTCTACTTGCTCAAAGTGCTCAATGATATTGCTCCAAAACCCTCAACCACTTTCTCATTTCCACATATGTCCAAAACCTAAAGTCAAACTCGGCCCCACCGATTTGATCTATTCGGCGCCATCGAGTTCACTTCACCTAGCCATTGCCAGAAACCCTAGAAAATCTGGTCTCACCATTCAGGATCTCGGTCTCACTGAGATGGCCTTGCAAATTCTCTATTACATATTGTAATTATTTCGGTCTCACCGAAATGTGCAACCGGTTCCACCGAGTTTTCTTGACCAACTATCTTTGCTAAAATCGGTCTCACCGAGTTCTTGCAATCGGTCTCACCGAGATGAGATTTTTCCCTAACCGTAGCACATCGGTCCCACCAAGTTTATCATGTCGGTCCCATCGAGATTCCTAACGTTCACATTTTTAACTGAATCGGTCTCACCAAGTTCTTCTATTCGGTCTGACCGAGTTGGGTCAAATGTGTTTAATAGTTGGATTTTGTGTGGAGGCTATATATACCCCTCCACCCCGTCTCCATTCAAGAGAGAGCCATCAGAACGTGCCTACACTTCCACTACTTATTTTCTGAGATAGAACTACGTACTCATGTGTTGAGACCAAGATATTCCAATCCAACCACAAGAATCTCAAGCCTTCCCCAAGTTGCTTTCCACTCAAATAATCTTTCCACCATAGATAAATCTATGAGAGAGAGAGTTGAGTGTTCGGGAGACTATCATTTGAAGAACAAGAGCAAGGAGTTCATCATCATCACGCCATCTATTACCTTTTGGAGAGTGGTGTCTCCTAGATTGGTTAGGTGTTACTTGGGAGCCTCCAACAAGATTGTGGAGTTGAACCAAGGAGTTTGTAAGGGGAAGGAGATCGCCTAGTTCGTGAAGATCTACCTGAGTGAGGCAAGTCCTTTGTGGGCAATGGCCATGATGGGACTGACAAGGTTGCTTCTTCATGGACCCTTCATTGGTGGAGCCCTCCGTGGACTGGCGCAACCATTACCTTTCGTGGGTTGAAGTCGCCATTAATGTGGACATTCAATAGCACCACTGTCGGTGTCAAAACCGGCAGATCTCGGGTAGGGGGTCCCGAAATGTGCGTCTAAGGCGGATGGTAATAGGAGGCAAGGGACATGATGTATACCCAGGTTCGGGCCCTCTTGATGGAGGTAATACCCTACGTCCTGCTTGATTGTTCTTGATGATATGAGTATTACAAGAGTTGATCTTCCACGAGATCGTAGAGGCTAAACCCTAGAAGCTATCCTATGGTATGATTATATCTTGTCCTACGGACTAAACCCTCCTGTTTATATAGACATCGGAGGGGGCTAGGGTTACGCAGAGTTGGTTACAAGGGAGGAGATCTACATATCCATATTGCCAAGCTTGCCTTCTACGCCAAGGAAAGCCCCATCCAAACACGAGACGATGTCTTCAATCTTGTATCTTCATAGTCCAACAGTCGAGCCAAAGGATATAGTCCGGCTGTCCAGAGACCCCCTAATCCAGGACTCCCTCAGTAGCCCCTGAACCAGGCTTCAATGACGATGAGTCCGGTGCGCAGTTTTGTCTTCGACATTGCAAGGCGGGTTCCTCCTCCGTATACACCATAGAAGATTCTGAACACAAGATAGTGTCCGACTCTGCAAAACAAATTCCACATACCACCGCAGAGAGAATAATATTTCCATAAATCCAATTTGCTGACACGATAGACAACATGACATCATGTCATGGCCCGGTCATTATTCGAACTGTTTTTCTCAACCAGCACCGCATATATGGCGGGGCTGTTTTCTTCACACGTCTTGTCAAAGCAGAGATCGTGTCCCCCTTATTACGGGATTCTCATCAATACGAACTTGGGTAACCCAACCGCGCCATCCATTACGGCGCCTAGGAAATAAGCGATTTTACCAAGGAAGTGGGGAGGCGCATCGCCTCTTCCGCCCTTATAAAGGGACAAGGATTCACCCCTTTTACCCACGCCTTCTACCTCCTTGCTTATCCATTCCCACGCACTCGAGCTCTAGTGCCCAAGTTCACGTTCTTCTTCTCAAACCACTCCAAGCATGTCCGGAGCAGGAGGCAAGTGGATGGTCTGCTCCTTCACAGAGGAGAACATCGCAAAGCCGGATATGTGGCCGCGGATATCGCGCACTGGCTGCCAGATGCGGGGCAGATCATCCCTATGCCGAACCCCATGAGAGGGTAGTTTTTCTTACCCATTTCTTCCGTGGACTGGGATTTCCCCTGCACCCGTTTGTCCGCGGGCTCATGTTCTACTACGGGCTGGAATTTCCTGATCTATCCCCAACTTAATCCTCAACATCTCGGCGTTTATCATCTTGTGTGAGGCCTTCCTCCGCATCAGGCCCCACTTCGGCCTATGGCTGAAAACCTTCAATGTTAAACCGAAGGTGGTGGTCGGCCAGCAAGCAGAGTGCGGAGGTGCCATGGTGGGAAAAATGCCGAACGTCACCTGGCTCGAGGGCACCTATGTGGATACCATAAAGGGGTTGCAATCGAGGTGGTTCTACATCACTGAGCCGTGCGACACCAACTGGGTGGAGGCCCCCAAATTTCGATCCGGAATCCCCACGCGGCTCACCTCCTGGAAAGAGAAGGGCCTGTCCTGGGGTTCTTCGGTAGAGCTGACCGGACTCCAGACCTGTATCAGGAACATGATGAGCAAGAAAATCAAGCTCGTGAACGTGGTCCAGGTCATGCTCTTCCGCCAGATCCTCCCGTGCCAATGACGGGCATTCAATTTGTGGGAGTTCGACCCAGCCAAGCACCAGACGTTGCGAGAGCTCTATGACACGATGCACGAGGACGTCTGGAGGGTGCTGTTCAAGGGCGCCGAGGTACCTCCTTCCCTCACCGAGGACCGCGGACTCAGCGCAAAGCGCCGTGCCAATCCGGCAAGTTTTTAAATCTCACAGGGTATTTATTTGCCCCAGTTAAATCATGTGCGGGATCTAAGCTTCCATGTCATTAACAGGACTGGATAAAGACAGTGGAGCAGCTCAATTGCCCAGCCCCCCTGCCTGAAGATCCTGCAGATGCTCTCCTGACGGAGATGCTGGCTTTTGCACCTTACGAGGTGGCGGTGAATAAGACCAAGAAGAAGGCCACGGGGACCCAAAAGGGTCTCCGGCACAAGGTTGTATCGGACTCATCGTCCGATGACTCCGATGCACACTCCTCCTACGAAAACGAGGAGGAGGAAGAGGAAAGTTCTCACCCAGCCGGGGGAGACAAGAAAAGGAAGGTCGGCCCAACCCGGGAGGCCGAAGGGTCCAAGAAGGGAAGGACCCCCTACCCGGACTGCTCCACGACGGCCGCCCACAGTGATGACGAGTGGTTCACCAGGGACAAGCCCCTGTCAATGTCGTAAGTATTCAGATACCATAGTAATTCATGGTATGTTTTATTGCACTGCTTATCCTTACGCCAAATATGATTATGCAGCCCATCCCGAGCCCGTATCGACGTGTCTTCGTCGGACGGTTCTTTGGACTCGTCGGATATGAACAGCGATTCACTTCCGACCGCCTCCACCCCTTGCCCTATGGACAACGTTGAGGTGTTGTCTCAAAAGGCACCAAGCCAAGGGGAGGTACTCCTAGGGGCGCCTTGAAGCAACCTTCCGGACCCTAGGTGCAAAGGGAGCAAAATTCCCACGGGCTCCAAGTACGGCCCCCAGCCGAACACTTCGCCGGAAGCTTCGGTGGTTCCGAACTCCAGCAGGCGACCCCTCGTTAAGATGGGCAAGCTGCCCGTGCCGGTGGCCTCTGTCCATCCAGAGGCACCGGATAACTTGCTAGAAGCGCTTCAAGGTGCTTCCATGGACAAAGAGCACTACACTATCATGAGTGCGGTGATCGAGATAGTTTAGTCCGCCAAAAATAGACTGACCGAAGCTTGTGCCAGCCTCCTAATAGGCTTTGAGGAGCAATGAAAATATAGGAAAAATATTTCCGCATAGACTGTAGCCCGTGATGCTTTGTTTGGCGTTGCAAAGAAAGGTCGAATAGAGGATCAAATGATAACTCAGGAGTCTAATCAGAATATGTCTATGTGTATGTGCATGCTTCACTGCTGGCCACTGCCGCACGTACTGCGGAGGTCTCTGCACTAAAGCAGAACCTAGAGCAGTCTGAGGACGAGCTCGGCCTTACCAAGAGGCAGATCGAGGAGAGCAAAGCTAAGCAATACCTTTGTCTATATAAAAAAGAAGTTCGAGTTTAAAGTAATAGGATCATCATGAATTTGCCAGGAGCACGACCGAAGTGGCGACCCTGAAGAAGGCGCTGTCCGAGGACGAAGACAAAGCAGCCATGGAGCGCATTAAGAGGGAAAAGCAAGAAGCCCGAGTAGGCGAGGTGCAGCAAGATCTCGAGGCTCTCGCCAAAAAACACGAGTCCTTGGAGCTTGACTCTAAGACGCGAGAGTCCGAGCTTGCGAAGGCCCTTGAAAATGCCCGGAGCGCCAAGGCTGAAGCCCACATGGCCCTCCAGGAGATTGATGTGGTGAAGAAGATAGCAGCGGGTAAGGCATTCATTATGCAAAGCAAGCATGTGAAGGAAACTTTCCTTTTACTTACCCGAGTTCGGAGCTCTCTAGGAGCGTTTGCAGATCTTCCACGCAGTGTACTGGATGCCGCGGAGTTTTACCGAGCTGAGGAGGGGAGCTCGACGGAAAAGTTGTTCTGGTCTCAGTATACTGGGACCGAACACCCAATGCCCTTGAGCGACCAGCTGAAGCAATTGGTCAAGCTTCACAAGGTGGCCGAAAAGGCCATGAAGGGCCTTATAGTCCGGATGTGGCCTGGCGAGCCCCTGCCCGGCAGCTACTTCGATCTGGTGAGGTGGCTGGCTTGTGGATGCCTTCCCACGGCTTGAAGTCATGAAGCGGTCCGTCTGCATCGAGGGTGCGTGCAGGGCTTTTTCCCAGGCGAAGGTGCACTCGGCGAAGATGGACGACGTGAAGCTGGTGAAGGAGGGGCCGCCGGAGGGCAAGGAGCATCGCTGCCCCAAAATGTATTATGAGAGTGTCCTGAAGGGTTCCCGCCTTGTGGCGGATGAATGTGCCAGGGATGTAAATTTTGAGTAAACATGCTCATGTGGTCCTGTAATGTGAAACGAGTTCATTTGTGCTATGCAACGCTTTTTTAATTTAAAATATTACCTTCTATGCGGCCGTTTATAAAATCTGAGAGTTGGCCAGTCGTTGGCTTCTGCCCCCATGTAACTAGTACTACGGTGTTCGGGATAAACCTGAGCACTCTTTATCCAAATTTTGGGTCCTTTGAGGGAGGTGTTCAGCACAACGAACCAGGCAATCGGAGTATAAGGCTTTATCTCTCTCACTTTGCCATAGAAGTCTACAATTTTAAATTTTGGCGAACCCCTAGTATTCGGAAGGCCGAATTTGGGGCGCTATACACGCCTAAGTCGGGCAAGGCCGACTCCTCGCCCGAAGCAGAAAAAGTCTTTAAGGACTTGAGACCTCGCGAACAGCGACCAGCTCTCGCCTTATCATGATAGTAAGTTTTCGGCTTTCTCTACTGAGGTGCTTGTCCGGAAGAACCGGGACACAATCGCAGTACTTCACCCACCGCTACCTTAGCCGATATAACGGAACGTAAGGCACCAAAGCATGGGAGCCAGGCAAACCCAACTATTGACCCAAGACATGATTCGGAGCTGATGCATATAATGCTATAAGTTCGGGGTGTCGCACTGTTGAAAGTGTTCGGACTTCTCGCGCCGTATTATGGGGTAAACGAAAGCCCCTGGCGTACTAACCATACCCGAATGTACGGGTGCAGATTGTCGTAAATGAACATATAAGAAAAAAGGGGATGAATAATGCAATAATAGACTAATGCTATGCATTGTTATTTAAATAATACGTCGAAGCGTACTGGTAAAAGTAGTGCAATAAGCAGAAAGTAGGAATATTTGACATGTCCGATCCAAGGGCAAGCTGCATATGGATAGTAGAAAGCGGGTATATCGATTATTATTAGAGACCACCTGAGGGTTCCCGTGTACATCTTAGGTTCTTGCCTCCTTGGTTGTTCCTTCCCGTAATGTGTCCGGCAATCGTACTACCAGAAAGGGCTTCTAGAGAGTTAGATCCTGAAAGAGAAAAAAACGATAAAGGTATACAACCCCTGGGGCGGTTAAGCCACATTGCGGGACGTGCCCTTATCGTGTCCCCGCCTATGTCCATGGTATTTTTAGTGCATAATTATGTACATGCGGCACGGATTTTGTCGCTTGACTGGGACTAGGGCGGGGGCCGAATTACTAGGCGAGGTCTGAACGTGCCAGGCGATCTTGTTGCAGTTTACTCTGGACTCGCTTGAAGGTGTCCGGGGGCTGTATCGCCAAATTAGTGGTTTGCCTTAAAAGGCTGCTTTGTGCTTCTGCTGCGAGGGCCGCAGTGTGCTCTTTCGTGCGGAGCGAGCGTTCTGTGTTTCCATTCACTGTTATGACCCCCCTAGGTCCTGGCATTTTGAGCTTGAGGTATGCATAATGCGGTACCGTGTTGAATTGTGCGAATGCGGTTTGCCCGAACAGTGCGTGATAGGCACTGCGAAACGGGACGATATCGAAGATTAACTCCTCGCTTCGGAAGTTGTCCAGAGATCCAAAGACCACTTCCAGTGTGATTGAGCCCGTGCAATGGGCCTCTACACCTGGGATGACGCCCTAAAAGGTGGTTTTTGTGGGTTTGATCCTCGAGGGATCTATACCCATTTTTCGCACTGTATCCTGATAAAGCAGGTTCAGGCTGCTGCCGCCATCCATAAGGACTCGAGTGAGGTGAAATCCGTCGATGATGGGGTCTAGGACCAGTGTGGCAGATCCGCCATGACAGATACTAGTGGGGTGGTCCCTGCTATCAAAGGTGATCGGACAAGCTGACCATGGGTTGAACTTTAGGGCGACGGGCTCCATCGCATAGACGTCCCTTAGTGCGCGGTTCCGTTCCCTCTTGGGAATGTGGGTTGCGTATATCATGTTCACCGTCTTCACTTGTGGGGGGAACCCCTTCTATCCTCCCGTGTTCGACGGTCGGGGCTCCTCCTCATCATCACTATGAAGCCCCTTGTCCTTGTTTTTGGCATTTAACTTGCCGGCCTGCTTGAACATCCAGCATTCTCTATTTGTGTGATTGGCTGGCTTGTCGGGGGTGCCGTGGATTTGACACGAGCGATCCAGTATGCAATCCAAACTGGACAGAGCTGGAGTAATTCTTTTGAATGGCTTTTTCGGCTGACCGGATCTAGAGCCTCTGAATCCGGCATTGACTGCCGTCTCATCGGTGTTAGTGCCGTTGTTGCGGTGCTTTGGTCTGTTACGACGTGGTCTGCTGTTGGCATCTTTGGTATCCGAAGTGCCCGGATTCCTTGATGTGTTGTTGCTGCGAGCGAGCCAGCTATCCTCGCCCGCGTAAAAGCGGGTCATGAGTGTCGTAAGGGCTGCCATAGACTTCGTCTTCTCCTGGCCGAGGTGGTGGGCAAGCCACTCGTCACATATGTTATGCTTGAATGCCGCTAGGGCCTATGCATCCGGACAGTCGACAATTTGGTTTTTCTTAGTTAGGAACCATGTCCAGAATTACCTGGCCGATTCCCCTGGCTGCTGAGTTACATGGCTCAAGTCATCAACATCCGGTGGTCACACATAAGTGCCCTGGAAGTTGTCAAGGAATGCGTCTTCCAAATCCTCCCAACTGCCGACAGAGTCTGCTGGCAAGCTATTCAGCCAATGCCGAGCTGGTCCTTTGAGTTTTAGTGGGAGGTATTTGATGGCATGTAGATCATCACCGCGAGCCATGTGGATGTGAAGGAGGAAATCCTCAATCCATACAGCGGGATCTGTTGTACCATCATACAATTCGATATTTACGGTTTAAAACCCTCCGAGAATTCATGATCGATAACTTCATCAGTGAAGCATAGGGGGTGTGCGGCGCCTCTGTGCCGGGCGATATCACGACGCGGTTCATATGAGTCTTGTCTTATGTATTCGGCCCGGCCGGATTTACCTTTAGTGTATCTGGTGCGACGGTCATCGTCCCACGTTGGCGTGCACCATCGTGACCCGTATATTGACCTTGCAAGTTTTGCTTTGCTGTCCAGTATGTCTCGCGGGTCCCGTGTGTTGCCCCAGGCCTTGGTATTTTTGATTGAGTGGCGGCGGGGTGCAGGATGAACTTCAGGTTGAAACGCCTCTCTGGCTCGGACACGCGGTGACCGGTCAGCCACATCGTACACTAGTGACGGAGGTTTCAATGCTTCCTCCTCGAGGGGAGGTAGCAACCTGCGTTTTGGGTAACTCTTGGAGGAGCGCTCGAGTTCGTATTTCTCGACCACAAGGACTTCGGTCCATCTGTCTACTAGCAAGTCTTGATCAGCTTGAAGCTGTTGTTGCTTTTTCTTTAGGCTATTTGTTGTGGCCATAAACCAGCCCTTGAAGCACTCCTGCTCGACGGGATCCTCGGGCACGATAAATTCTTCGCCGCCGAGGCTCACCTCATCTTCGGAGAGAGGCATGTAATTGTCCTCCTCCGGTTCTCCATCCGCTGCCTGCTCTGGAGGGCTAGCTTGTTCATCCTCATGCTCTACGTTGTATTGGAGGGGATTGTGGTTGTCTTCAGCACTATCCGGAGTGTTATTGTCTCTTGTGCTGGTATCACTGCTTTTGCTGTGGCGGGACTTAGAGCGGCGCCGCTGACGTCGGCGCTTGGGTTGCTTCTTGGAGGGGTCGTCCTCCGCTGTCTTGTTGCCATTGCCTTCTTTGGGGGTGTCCACCATGTATATATCATATGATGAGGTGGCGGTCCAGCACCCTGTGGGCGGTGGTTCCTGTTCGTCTCCTGCATCATCATCCATACTGTCGATGTCTTTGGAGTCGAAGTCGAGCATGTCGGTTAAATCGTCGACAGTGCTACTAAATGGGTGGTGGGTTGGCAGCGAATTTCTTCGTCGCCCGCATCCCATTCTAGCCAGACATAGTTCGGCCAAGGTTCTCCTGACAAGGAGAGAGACCTTAATGAATTTAGCACATTGCCGAAAGGCCAATGCTAGAAGATATCCGCGGAGGTGAACTCCGTGATCGACGCCCAGTCGGATTCGATAGTCACGGATGCAAGCGGCTCGGAGTCCGTGGCCGGAGACGAATCCAGTGGTTCGGCGACATGGCTCTCGTAGGGGGTGAAGTCAGTATCTGGCTCCATTGCCACTGAGAGTGCGGCCTCCATGGCGGGGTCTATACCTCCGTCCTTGGATGGTGCAATTTGCTCCGGATTGAAGGCCGGGGAAGTTGCAGATGCAATCTCCCGAACACTGTCCGACGACAGAGTTACGTCATGCTCGTCGTGATTGTGTGGCGCACCTGACATGGGCTCGAATCCGTCGAAGATCAAGTCACCGCGGATGTCGGCAGTGTAGTTTAAGTTTCCGAACCTGACCTGATGGCCAGGGGCGTGGCTCTCGATCTGCTCCAGATGGCCAAGGGAATTGGCCCGCAGTGCGAAGCCGCCGAATACAAAGATCTGTCCGAGGAGGAAAACCTCACCCTGGACCGCATCGTTACCGATGATCGAAGGATCCATCAAGCCTTACGGTGACGGCATAGTGGAACTGTCAATGAAAGAACCAATGTCGGTGTCAAAACCGGCGGATCTCGGGTAGGGGGTCTCGAACTATGCATCTAAGGCGGATGGTAACAGGAGTCAGGGGACACGATGTTTACCCAGGTTCGGGCACTCTTGATGCAGGTAATACCCTACGTCCTGCTTGATTGTTCTTGATGATATGAGTATTACCAGAGTTGATCTACCACGAGATCGTAGAGGCTAAACCCTGGAAGCTAGCCTATGGTATGATTGTATCTTGTCCTATGGACTACAGTCCGGTTTATATAGACACAGGAGGGGGCTAGGGTTACACAGAGTCAGTTACAAGGGAGGGGATCTACATATCCATATTACCAAGCTTGCCTTCTACGCCAAGGAAAGTCCCATCCGGACATGGGACGAAGTCTTCAATCTTGTATCTTCATAGTCCAACAGTCCGGCCAAAGGATATAGTCCGGCTGTCCGGAGACCCCCTAATCCAGGACTCCCTCAACCACCTATCGGAACCACGCCAAAAATCTTCGTGTCTTCATTGCGTTTGCACACTCCAATCCCATCCCTTTACTTTCTTGCAACTTGGATGCTTTACTCTTTGTGCTGCTTATACTCTTGCCATGCTTATTTGAAATGTACTGTGAATGCTTATACTTGCCTAAAACTCCACCTTAACTTGAAGAACTTAAAATCACCTACATTTGCTTCTTGACGGTCTAATCAGTCCCCTCTCGAGACCTCTCTAGATCCTTTCAATATTACCACAGGGTCTTATTCATCCAACCCCCGCAGGAAATTATTCATCCAACTCCAACCACGTACGTCTCGACTCATTCAACCGACCCCCACATTCACTGTTCATCAAGAGGCAGTAGGTTCGATCGGCTTTAGTAAGTAGCAGCAGCAGTGATTGATCACTCGGGTTCAGTTAGCAGCAGTAGTGAAGGAATCGCTCGGGTTCAGTTAACAGCCAAGGGATCGTGTCGGATTTCGGGTTCCGGCAGACCCTTGAGGTTCGAACACTGGGGTGCTCGCGGAGATCTCTCCCCTACCGATCTATGTCCGATCCTCTCGTGCGAACTAAGATGAAAATGATGAACAACAAAAGAGACACGAGGTTTATACTGGTTCGTGCCACCGTTGTGGTGTAATACCCTACTCAGTGTGTGGTGTGGTGGATTGCCTGTGGGCTGATGCTGGACAATACAAGGGAAGAACAGCCTGGCGAGGGGTGTTCTTGAGCTGGTGCGGTGTGTTCTACTTAGTCTCTACTGGGTTTTGCTCTCCTCTTTCCTTTGTGGAGGCTAGCTCTATTTATAGAGGCCCTGGGCCTCTCCCTAAATAATTGAGCAGGAAGGGCGCCAACAATTGGCCATTTTGAAGGGGAACATCTAGTACAAGTTATCCTGACCAAAGGTGGTCTTCGGCTCCCAAAAGCACTGGTGATGACGCCGTCTTGGGCTCCACGGTGACCTCCTCCGGCTGTCCGGCTGGTCTTGGTCTTGTTGCACCGGAATGGTAACCTTTTCCTGATACCTTGGCCTGTGCTTGCCCCCTTTGCACCAAAGGGGAAACAAGGACCCTGCACAGGCCGGCGCCCGCCTGGCCTTGATCGTCATGGCTTGCATCATGGGATCCTCGTGAGGTACCCTTGCATTGATCTCTCCGCCTCCTCGCGAGCCTGCCTCATGAGGCCACTCTTGAGGAAGCTTCCTGTCATCCGCCCCGCGAGGCTTGGCCCCTCGCGAGGGTCTTGAGCTTGGGCTGATGAAGATGGGTCGTGCTGGGCCCCCACCTGAGCCACGCCACAGGCCGCAGGAAGGCAAGTCTGGGGACCCCCATTGCCAGAACGCCGACAGTAGCCCCGGGCCCAAGGCGCGCGCGGGCTTTGCTTAGCAGAGAAGTGAAGGGGCAAGCACGAAGCGCCGCGGGCCCTAACAGCCTGCAGCCTTGGGCGCCGCGTGGAGGTTGATTGGACGTGGGCGTCTGCACTTCCCACAACGCCTCGGCAACTGCACGACTGACAAAAGGGGATGCTCAGGCCAGGCTTACTTGCCATGCTCTCATCCGTCTTGCCCTAGATCCCCTTTCTCGCTTTCCTCCCTCTTGCTCATGAAATCCTCCAGATCCGTCTCAATCCTTCGCACCCGGCACGCCATGGCGACATGCAAGTCCCCGGCTGATGCTTGGTACTCGCTGGCCCTGGATTCCCCGAATTTGTCGGAGAAGAACCTCGCCCTCGCGCGCTTGATGACGGTGGCGCAGGTCAGCGAGGGGGCGACTGTGCTCAAGGTCGGCTCTGACCAGCCTGAGGGCAAGGGGAGCACCTTCTACCGGTTCTTCATGAGCGCCATTGTCGCCGGTCTGGTGCCTCCTTTCTCTGAGTTCTTCCATGTCGTTCTCTGCAAATACAACTTGCAGGCCCTGCATCTCCACCCCAACTCTGTCCTTCTCCTTGCGATTTTTGCCTACTAATGCGAGGCTCATGTTGGTGTGAAGCCCTCGGTGGCCTTGCTACGCCACTTTTTCTCCCTATGGGTTTCTGGCACTCAGGTCTCCGCATGCGCGAGCTTCATTGCATGTTCTAGCTCCAACGCCATCTCAAAGCCTGGGAAGAGGATCGAAGGCTACCGGAGCAAGTGGGTCATGATGGATGTCGAGCGCCTCCACCCTTGTCTGGTATTGCCCACTGGGCAACCTAAGTCCGTTGACGCATGGTCCCGCGCGGAGCTCGTCGACTCTGGTGCGAAGGCAGTGTTGAGGAGGATGGACGCAGACCTGAGGCCAAGCAACTTGGGGCGGCGAAGCTGACCGGGGCCACGCTCCTGAGGGAGTTCTTGGAGCACCGGGTGGCTCTGCTCTAGGAGAACTCGCTCCCACTGTGGAGGCTTGGAGGAGCAGACGCTGCCCTGCGCCTGAGCTCTGAGGCCCTGACCGACGAGGATCTGACTGCGGCCCTCCATTCCTTGGTTTGGGGTGATGTGGCGAGCCCGGTGGGCGCCCCCGTCCCCTGTTCCTTCGTGACAACTGGGAGCAGGTGGTGAACGCCATGCCCACCTTCAACGGTGAGGGGCTGGTGCCCACGGTAGCTCCCGAAGATCTGGCACTCCTAGCGACGGTGAACTTGTCCTCCGGCAGCTCCAGCGGGGGAAAGGGGGAAGAAGAGGCGGAGGAGGAAGCATCCGACTCGGAGGAGACTGGTGAGGATTGGGGGGAGTCCTTCCCTCGGCGCAGGTCCCAGGCCCTCCGCTCTATGCCGGACGGCGACAAGGCCAGCGCCAGGCGAGGAAGGGAGGGCTCTTCCTCGGTCACGAGGAAGGGCAGGTCGAGCCGGGTTCCCCCAGGGTCTGCTCTGGTCCCTGGGGGGTCCAAGGCCAGCTCCATCCCTCCTGACGCGCCTTCTGCTTCCGCCCCCCCCCCCCAAGGCTGACCCCCGCTGCAGGCTCTCGGGCTTCAAGTTTGGCCGGAGGTTGCTTGAGTCCATGGACGACGTCGAGTAAGTGCTCGATTCGTGCTCTGCTTGGTTTCTGCCGCTGAGGCTTGACGTTTTTGCTCTTTTACCAGGCTGGCACCTAGGGCCAAGAGGTTGAAAGAGGCTTCTGCGGCCCCTCTTGGGGCGAATCCGTCTGCCGGGCCGACGCCTTCGGCTGTTGGGGGAGAGGACGGCGAGGACCGCGCCTCTCTGACCCAACCGCCCTCGCGAGGCTAACTGGGGCACCCCGGCGAGGAGTCAGCCCCTGTGGCCGCGCTGGACCTGGAGTCGACTGTGCCCGACACTGCGGCCGTGGCGGCCAAGGCTCAGTAGGTCCCCTCCTGCCAAGCCGTGGTCATGCTGCCATCTTCTCTGCCTGCTCCACACGTTCTCGTCTCTTCTGCTCCCTCCGCCGCTGTCCTAGACCAGGTTGCCAATGAGCTGAGCCAACTGCGGGAGGATCTCCTAAGCGCAGACCCTTGTCTGGTGGCCGGGCGCCTGGAGTTGGCCTCTGGGAGGGCCCGTTCTACTGCTTCCGTCCGAGCGGTGCTGAGCCAGGCCGTGTCGTCCTCCGACGAGGAGAAGTGGGCCTCTAACCAAGCCAAGGCCGCTTGTGACGCTGCCCTGGGCAACGCTGCAACTGCCCAGGGCCGCTGCAAGACGCTTGTGGCCGAGCTGCAATGCCTGCGCGACGAGCTCGCCAAGGAGGTGCACAACCTCCAAGAGAAGGAGAAGGAGATGAAGGCTAGGGAGGCCACAACCAAGGACCGGGACGCCAAGCTTGATGACCGCCACAGCCCACTGGAGACGCTAGAGCGGTCGCTGAAGGCGGAGAGGACCGAGCTGGACACCAAGGCGAAGGTCCTGACGGAGAACCGGGTGGCCTTCGCGAAGCTAGAGAAGAAGGCTCGTGTCATACTGAAGATGTTGTATGAGAGCGGCCTAGAGGAGCCGTTGGCTGGTGCGGAGGACGGCCCCGCAAAGCTGCTCCCCTTCCTGGTTGATGCACTTTAGGACGTTGCAGACGGCCTTGGCCCCACGGTCGAGTCCGAGGCGCGTGCCCTGTCTTCTGCGGTGCTGACGCATGTCCTCGGCCATGTCTACCTGCGCGACCCCAACGTCGACTTCGATAGCCTGCTGGAGCCCGTGAGCGGCGACCATGCCGCTGCCACCGCTGAGGCCGTGAGAGGCCGAGCCGAGGTTTTGCTGGGGAAGTTCCACTCCCCCAGCGTCCTGTCGGGCGCGGTGCCGCCGGCCTCGCGACCTCGAGAGGCGAAGCCATCCAGCGTGAGTCCACCACCACTGACGGCATTACTGGGGAGTGATCCCTTCGCGACTTCCATCCTGTTTTATTCCTGCACATGCACCATGCCTCGCGGAGGCGTTTAAATTTGTGTTTGGCATTGTGGAACAATCTTATGGCTTGTAATATTTGCTTTGAATTTCCTGGAATTTGCATTTTCCTCTCCTACTAGCTTACGCTCTGCGTCGGCAGGCCCTGGCCCCGCGCGTACCTCACCCAGCGTTAGCCCCGACCGGAAACCATGGACGGGACTAAGGAGTGAGGGGCTACATGGCAAGTTAGGCTCCTGAGTCGCGATGCTCAGGAGTATCCCTTGACGCTCAAACGGGTTTCGTACCTTGGCTCCGCTCGGGGAGTGGCGCGCGACGACCAGGTCCAAGGGACCTGGCTGGGTGGCGTGCGCTCGGGCGAGACCCGGGCGTAGCCCCCGTGTCCAGCCCCCTCGTGCGACACTCCCGAGTGGAGGCGTTGCGATGGTGCCGGACACTAAGCTCTGGGCTCCCTGAGGTTGGTACGACCGTGGGCCGCCCTTAGTTGTTTATCACCAGCGCGGAGCATAGTGCTTCCGTATGTGTACAGGCATAGCCGCTCCTCGGCAGTGTCGTCAGCCAGCACGGAGCATGGTGCTTCCACCGGTGTGTGGGAGGGGGCTCCCCTCCGAGAGGAGCCCCCGGGGCGTGTACAGCCCTGCCCTGACACGTGGCCGGCATGGTAGGGCTAGGAGAGGTGTATCTGGGCACTCGTGAACCAGCGCGGGACTCACGAGGCCCTACCTCGAGGCGGGTTGCGCCTGGCTCTGGGCCTTCATCAATTGGTGTGTTCCTGCAGGGTTGTTAGAATGCAAATGCTATACGTCCTCAGGTCCCGGCCCTTGAGTGAGCTCAGCCGCCGCTGGTATGACAGGTCGTGATGTCGTGGGTCAAGGCCCGGGGGTGAGGGCTGGAGAGCCAGTGAGAGCCCATGAGTCGCGATGCTCAGGCTCCCCCCTTTTAATGTGCAAGCGCTTTGCATGACGACAAGCAGTAGGTGATAAGTATGGGAATCAGATTAAGCATGAAAGAACAACTTCATCCTACGGTAAATGCTAGAAAAGCAACTGCCGCTGGGTCGGGCCCGAGCGGCGTGGGGATGATGCAGCCCGAGGGGCGCCCCCAACAAGGTAAATAAAGAGCATAACCAAAAAGTGATACATGTCATGGGGACGGACCCACGCGGCCTGGGAATGGTGCAGCCCTGTGGGTGCTCCCAGCTGAAAGTAGAACTCTGAAAGATGTCACCTGGTGCTGTTGAAGATGAAGTGATGCTGTGGAAGTGAGCGATGTGCGTGAAGACGTCGGCCCTCATGAGCCCCCAGGCACAGGGGCCTTGGGAGGCTCCGGTGGCGCGTGCAGGTCTTCGGGGACCATCGCCACCTCCGCTAGGACCGCGCAATGCCTGACCTCCTGAGCCTCCAGAATGCTCCTCAACAGGCGATGATGTGCGGCGACCACGCTCGGCAGGCCGAAGGGCATGCGAAGGTAGCTGTGAAGTGGTCCCTCGCAGCGCCCTACGGCCAACGGACATTGGCGCTCCTAGGACGCAGCTCGGTTGAGCCATGGTACGTCGACGCAGGCGCGCAGTCCTCCATCCTCGCCTGGATGTGGGGCCACGGCAGGTAAGTAGCGGCTGTCGTGCATGACTCTGGACTCTTGTAGCTCATGGGTGTTCCTTGCGATGAACTCCTGAGGGTTTGGTCTCCTTTGACTTGTACCTTCCTGAGGGAAGCGTGTTTGAAAGCACCCCTCCAAGTGGTGCCCGAGCGCCTCCCCCGCGACCTTGGCAAGGTCAGCGGCTCTCCAAGAGAGAGCCCCCGAGCCCTGCCTGAGGAGGGCACCGGGCGCGCCTTCCTATGCGTGAGAGGGTGGCGCTCCCTGATCGGGTCCTGATGCAATACCTCCGGAGGTGCCTGCCTCCTTGTGGCTCGGGCCAGGTGAGGTCTTCTTCTTGAGGGTCGCCTCGGGAGGCCTCCTGCTCCTGTGATCTGGGTCTTCGATTGCTGCGGCTTGGAACGCACGCTCAAGCGAGCACACTGCATCCCTTTCTTCACAGGGTACGGTGATAACTCCACCGCTTCCTGGCATCTTGAGGACATTGTAACCATGGTGAGTCACTACCATAAACTCTGCTAGGGCTGGGTACCCGAGGATGGCGTTGTACGGCAGGCGGATGTGAGCGACGTCGAAGTCGATGAGCTCGGTGCAGTAGTTGTTGCGTTGCCCGAAGGTGACCGGAAGGCAAACCTGCCCAATTGGAACGGTGGAACCATCGGTGACTCCTGAGAAAGGCTTGGTCGGCCATCGATGAGGGTCCTGGTGACCTGCATGTTGCTGATGACTGGGGAGCAAAGCATCGGGAGGATTTCGGCCGTTGCCCTACACTTGAGCTGGTCTGCGGAACTGAATGTGATCGTGCACGAAGACCACCTGAGAGGGCGCGTGGCCTCAAGCTTGGGAAGGACTGCATTCACCTTGCGAGCAAACTTCTTAAAGATGCACTATGAGGCTGGGGCCTGGGCGCCGCCCAAGATGCAAGCAATTGCACGCGGCTCTTGGAAGCCCCCAGCCCCATCGTCTTTGTGTTGGTCTTCATTCCTCCTTGGTGGAGGCGGCAGAGGAGGGAGGCCTGCGTTGCTGTGCGGGTGGCCGTCACAAGGCTGGTCCCTCCAGCCTCCCTCGCGAGGCTGGTCCTGCCAGCGGTCCTCGCAAGGGCGGTCACACCATCCCTGGCGAAGGCCACGGTCTTCCCATTGTCCGCCACCTCTTCCTCCTCCTCGGCCATAGCCCCTGTCGTTGCGCTCTGGGCGTCGACCGATTCGCCCGTCTCACACGGCTCGAGCTCTTGACATTCGTTGGTGTTGTGGGTGTGGAGGTCGTGGTACACGCAGTACCGTCCTCCCTTGGATGACTCAGGCTGATCCCTGCCTCGCTTGGTGTCCGGTTCCGCTGCTAGCACGGCAGCCCCCTTGCACTTCACGTCTTTGGCCTTGATCTTCTTTTCCTCTGGGTCGGCTGCTGGGAGCTCGAGGAGGGAGAGACGCCCTTCCTTAGCCCTGGCGCACTTGGTCGCCAAGTTGAACAGCTCCAGGGATGTGAACAGGTCTTCATGGATTGCTAGCTCTTCCTTCATCTTGACGTCGCGCACGCCGTCCGAGAAGGCTGAGATGATAGCTTCTTCAGTCACCTTGGGGATCATGAGGCAAGCATAGTTGAAGCGCTGGATGTACTTCTGCAGGGTTTCTCTTGGCTGTTGCTTGATGCGGCGCAGGTCGCTCACAGCTGGGGGCCGGTCGCGAGTGCCCTAGAAGTTGGCGATGAAGCGGGTGCGCATCTCGCTCCAGGAGGAGATCATGCCGGGAGCTAGGTTCAGGAGCCAGGTGCTGGCGCCGTCATTGAGCGCCATGGGGAACCAATTCGCCATGACCTTTTCGTCTCCATTGGCGGCTATGATGCCCAGCTCGTAGAGCTGCAGGAACTCCGCGGGGTCCGTTGTGCCATCGTAGCGGGATGGGAGGTCAGGATTGAACTTGCCCGGCCATGTGACGCCGCGCAGCTCGGGGGTGAAGGCGAGGCAGCCCGCCGTGGCCACCGGCGCCCTTTGCTGGTGATGTACTTGTTCTTGCGGGTCACCATGTGCCACCACTGGGAGCAGCGTGGGGTCTTGTCGTGGAGGCACTGGGGCGCGACCTTGGCGCGCCAGCGCTGGGAGCGCGCGAGCATCTTCCCGGGGATGTGGGATCTCTTGGCAGCTCCCTTCTTGCTGCACAGGCGCCAGACGTGGAGGGTCCCGCCCAGGGGCTTCGCGTCTTGGAGCCAAGGCACCTTCTTGGGGAGGAGGCGGCGGAGGCGCCTCCTGATCCTCGCCCCCTGCACGGGACGGAGGGCGAGGCAGCGCGAGGGACCGCATGGGGGGGCCCTGCGGCACTGACGAGCTCGGTGATGCGGGCGAGCCAGTCCTTGTAGAGGTCGTCGACGGGGCGATAGTGCAGGAGCTCCCGCGCCAAGAGCAGTGAGGTGTGTGCATCCATGGCTGCACGACGGGTGTGGGACGACGAGCCAGCTGGAGTCAGCGACAGGGTGGCGGTGCGGCCATCCCGCCGCATCGAAGGATGCTGGGACGAGGCCTACTGCTCGTTCCCCGCCGGGCCGGTGGCGGCGTTGGCGGCGGGCGACGGGGAACTACGAGGGGGGCAGCCGACGGGCGCCGTCTGGGCGACGCGAGTGGCGCAAGCAGCCCGGCGCTCGGCGCGAGCCCGACGAGCGTCAGCCATGGACACGACAGAAGATCACACGCGAACAGCGGAAGAAAGATTCCGGCGCACCCCTACCTGGCGCGCCAAATGTCGGATTTCGAATTCCGCCAGACCCTTGAGGTTCGAACACTGGGGTGCGCGCGGAGATCTCTCCCCTACCGATCTACGTCTGATCCTCTCGTGCAAACTAAGATGAAAATGATGAACAACACAAGAGACACGAGGTTTACTAGTTCGGGCCACCGTTGTGGTGTAATACCCTACTCCAGTGTGTTGTGTGGTGGATTGCCTCTGGGGCTGATGATGGACAGTACAAGGGAAGAATAGCCTCGCGAGGGGTGTACTTGAGCTGGTGCGGTGTGTTCTACTTAGTCTCTACTGGGTTTTTCCTCTCCTCTTTCCTTTGTGGAGGCTAGCTCTATTTATACAGGCCCTGGGCCTCTCCCCAAATAATTGAGCAGGAAGGGCGCCAACAATTGGCCATTTTGAAGGGGAACATCTAGTACAAGTTATCCTGACCAAAGGTGGTCTTCGGCTGCCAAAAGCACTGGTGATGACGCCGTCTTGGGCTCCACGGTGACCTCCGTCCGACCGTCCGGCTGGTCTTGTTCTCGTTGCACCGGAATGGTAACCTTTCCCTGATACCTTGGTCTGTGCTTGCCCCCTTTGCACCAAAGGGGAAAAAAGGACCCTCCGCAGGTCCGCGCCCGCCTGGCCTTGATCGTCATGGCTTGCGTCATGGGATCCTCGCGAGGTACCCTTGCATTGATCTCTCCGCCTCCTCGCGAGCCTGCCTGATGAGGCCGCTTTTGAGGAAGCTTCCTGTAGTCCGGCCCGCGAGGCTTGGCCCCTCGCGAGGGTCTTGAGCTTGAGCTGATGAAGGTGGGTCGTGCTGGGCCCCCACCTGAGGCACACCGCAGGCCGCAGGCAGGCAAGTCTGGGGACCCCCGTTCCCAGAAGCCGACAGATCGATCACTCGGGTTCAGAAACGTAGGTAGTGCAATCGCTCGGTTCAGTAATAGAACACCTCGCTCGGGTTTAGCTAGAGCCCAACACTTCACACACGCGCGCATACGTATACGAGAGAAACGTGCATCGCTAGGCCCCGACCACCCACCGTAACCAGGAACTCCACGAAATTTTCCTCGCCCTCAGGTCTACCATGATTTTTTCCGTCATGGACGGCCCAAATAATTTCATGCAGGTGCGTCTGCGGCCCACCTAGGATGAAAAGCCCATTTTCTGTCATAATTTTTCATCATAGAAGTAGGAGCCCATGACATCTATGATGATACCGGGTTTTGTCACAATTATCGCCATAGAAGTGTCATAAGCATGACAATTTTTTTCGATCAGGCCAAAATTTCACGGATGTGTCTTTTTTTGTATTGAACTAATGCATCAATTCTAAGATAGTACATCAATACATTAGTGTTGAACATGTCCATTCATCAGTTCACATTAACTTCAGTACATGACATGTTACCCATCAGTTATAGGAAAAAAGGCAGACAGATTAATGCCAAAACAGTTGAATGTCACTGCAGAAACATGCAAGGCGGCAGACCACATGGAGGGTTTGATGATGATCCAAGCGGATATGAGTCGCCGCCTAGTTGGGTAACACCAAAAATAGACCCCGGATATTTCAGCAATACAGGCAGATTTCAAGGTACACCAGAATCATCAAAAGCATGGTCTGATTCTTCCACTACAAAAAATATACACTTTCGTGATGATACGTGTTTGTTACAGTGGGTCACATTTTCTGTCATGCATGTACATCCATGACGGTTTTATCACAGAATCAAGATAGTCATACCTGTGTTGTCGTAGAAGTGTTCCATGACATTACCAAAATTATCATCACGGAAGTGTCCACTTCCATGACGATAAATGGCGCGTCATGGAAGTGTGTTCGTCAAGGGAAACCGACACGTGGCATCCACCGTAATGTAACACCCTCGATGCGACTATAGCTCCCACGTGTCGAGGCACGACTTAGAGACATAATCGCATTGAAGGCATATGTCGCAAGTTAGGCAATCTTCACAACATCCCATGTAATATAAATAATAAAGGGGAGATAACATAGTTGGCTTACACTCGCCACGTCAATCAAGTACATAAAAAAACATTACATCAACCAAACACTCATGGCCCGACTACGACGCCAAAATAAAGAGAACCCAACATGCGACAACGGTCCCGTTCACCCCCGACTGGGCACCACTACTGATCGTCGGGAAAGGAAACATAGTATCATTGAGAGTCTTCGTCGAACTCCCACTTGAGCTCATACGCGTCTCCTGGAGCGGAATCATCAGGCCCTGCATCTGGTGTAATAGTAATCTGTGAGCCACAGGGACTCAGCAATCTCACACCCTCGCGATCAAGACTATTCAAGCTTATAGGTAAGGCAAGGTAAAATATGAGTGGAGCTGCAGCAAGCTACTAGCAAGTATGGTGGCTAACTTATTCGCAAAAGAGAGCGAGAAGAGGAGGCAAAGCACGAGCGAGAAGCTAGAGAACAACCTGCGCAAACATTACTCCAACACCGTGTCCACTTCCCGGACTCCGCCGAGAAGAGGCCATCACAATAACACACTCAGTTGATTCATTTTAATTAAATTAAGGTTCAAGTTATCTGCAACCAGACATTAACAAATTCCCATCTGCCCATAACCGCGGGCACGGCTTTCGAAAGTTCAATCCCTGCAGGGGAGTCCCAACTTAGCCCATGACAAGCTCTCACGGTCAACGAAGGAATAGACCTCCTCCCAAGATGTTCCGATCAGACTCGGTATCTCGGTAACTCAAGACACTTCGACAGGTTAAAACATGACTAGCAACACCGCCCGAATGTGCCGACAAATCCCGATAGGAGCTGCACTTATCTCTTTCTCAGGGCACACTCAGATTGTCCTAGGTACGGGTAGGCCAGCCCAGAGTTGCCCCTGGTAGCCACCGGTAGCTGATAGGTGGACCAACACTCAGAGGAGCACTGGCCTGGGGGGGTTAAAATAATATGACCCTCGGGCTCCGGAAACCCAAGGGAAAAAGAGGCTAGGTGGCGAATGGTAAAACCAAGGTTGGGCATTGCTGGAAAAGCTTTAATCAAGGTGAACTATCAAGGGGTTCCCATTATAACCCAACTGCGTAAGGAACACAAAATCCGGGAACATAACACCGATATGACGGAAACTAGGGCGGCAAGAGTGGAACAAAACACTAGGCGAGAGGCCGAGCCTTCCACCCTTTATCAAGTATATAGATGCAATAAGATAACCAGATAATATAATGATATCCCAACAAGTAAATAAATGTTCCAACAAGGAACGGCCTCCAATCTTCACCTACAACTAGCAACGCTATAAGAGGGGCTGAGCAAAGCGGTAACATAGCCAATCAACGGTTTGCTAGGACAATGGTGGGTTAGAGGTTTGACATGGCAATTTGGGAGGCTTGCAAGCAAGTGGTAGGCATCATAGCAATGGCATAGAAAAAGAGCGAGCAAACTAGCATAGCAAAAATAGTAGTGATTTCGAGGGTATGATCATCTTGCCTGCACAGTTGTCAGAGTTGACTGGATCCTCGAAGGCAAACTGAACGGGCTCCTCATTAGCGAACTCGTCTCCCGGTTCTACCCAAACAAGACAAACAAGCAATAAGGATACAGTCAACCACGTGCAAACTCAAACAACACGATGCAAAGATGATATGCTATGCAGGATGCGATGCGGGATGTGAAATGCAAGATATGACAGGAAATGCATGAACCTGGCGTCAACTTGGAAATCCAAGTGTGCCACTGGAAAGATGAGATGAAATCTCTTGAAAACAATATAAAGAACGCCGGAATCGGAGTTACGGTTTGGAAATGGCAAGCGATTCAAAAATGACACCGGTCTGCAATTTACAGCAAGTAGGCCTCTAAATGCAATGAAATGAACATGCTACAGCATCCAAACATGGCAACAAAATACATGGCTGGGAAGCATTCAAGATGCTTAACAAAAGTCTAGCACTGAGCTACGGCCAAATCATCGATTAACAGGTTCAAACAAGCATCGCAAAATGCAAATGGCAAACAGATCTCAGACTTAGTGAAATCAACACTTGTCTGGAATTTCAGATCAGATAGCCATCTTCGGAGCAACAAAACAACATGCTACAGGACCTGAACATGACAAAGAAAGACATGTCATGGAGTTACTCAACAAGCTTAACAAAAGTCCCTTAGTGACCTTGAGCCAAAAGGGATCACAAAATATACTAACAAGCACACGAACATAGCAAAAACATAATCAGTTTTCAGACTTAGTGAAAACTAGGACATGCTGAAACATAACTCACGAAGGCATGTTTACGAGCTTGATGCACTCACTACGGTGCAAGTCATGGCAAGACAAGCATACATCCCTTAAGAAGGCACAAAATTCAAGCTAGACATGGCAAGAACAGTGGCATAGCATGCACGGATCATCTACAATAACATCGGCAAAATCGCAAACAAGTTGACGATCTGCACAGATTCACAACGAAGCAAAAGTGGAGCTCGATTGACTCAAGCTAGGGTCCTCCATAATTGCAAACAAAGACATGTATGAATAGAGCACTACAAGATTAACAAAACTCCCTTACTGATCATCCTCAAAAGAGGCATGGATCACTAGGAACAACATGAACATATGGCATCATGAGATAAACAGCTCCAGGACTTGGTGAAATCACTAAGTCCCTGAAAACAGAATTAGCAAGTGCACCACTTTGCAAGCTTGCACAAGTCACCACACACATCCTAAAAATACATGGGTTGCGCCTCTAGAGAGATGACAAAACCCTTAACAAAACATATGAAGAACTCACGGGCATATCATGCACACATTAATCATGGCAAAAATGACAAAAGTCTAAGATGAAGTAGCAGATCTGACAATTATCTCAAGTAGCCCTCTTCTAACAGCATTTCGGGCATCAAGATGAACTCTAATGAAAATGATGCAATGGAATGCAATGATGTACTCTCTGAGGTGAACATTTTGATATTCTATATGCCCAAATCGGAGTTACGAATGCAAAGTTACGGGGCCCCAAACAGAGGCACTTGGATCTGGAATTTCAGGAGTTAGCAAAAAAAACACCTCTAGGGTTTACTGTAGCCGCCTCGGATCTGGATCGGGGCGCGCCTCCCGAGGATCACCGGAGAGGAATTGGCGGCGGCCAGAGGAAGGGGAGCTCGCTGGGCCTCGACCGGCCGGCGAGACGGCGACGATGCGGCGGCGGGGTCGGAGAGGCGGCAGGGCGAGGCGGTCGGCAACGAGCGAGGCGGCGCGGCGAGCGGCGGCAAGCGGCGGGGCGGTGATGGCACGTGGCGGCGTCGTGGCGGCGGCGGCCGGCGACCGGCGTCGCGGGGAAGAGGACGGCGGCGGCTCGGTAGGCGGCGGCGGGCGGCGGATGGGCCTCGGGGGCCCGATCTGGGCCTCCCGGGCCGGCGGCGGCGACGAAGTGGGGCGGCGGCGCGGGCATAGCCCAGGGCGACACGTGGCGGTGGCGGCTGGCTCGGATGTGTCCGGCCCGGCAAGATTTCGTCCGGCGGCGCGCGACGAAGATTTTTAGGGTTTCGGGGGGAAGAAAGATCCGGATTTGGAGGGGGTGTATATATAGGCATAGAGGGAGCTAGGAGAGTCCAAATGAGGTGCGGTTTTCGGCCACGCAATCGTGATCGAACGCTCTAGGACATGGAGCAGAGTTTGGTGGGTTTTGGGCCAAATTGGAGGGGTGTTGGGCTGCAACACACACGAGGCCTTTTCGGTCCCTCGGTTAACCGTTGGAGTACCAAACGAAGTCCAAATGGTATGAAACTTGACAGGCGGTCTACCGGAAATGTTTAATCCCACACATGAAAGAAAGCTAGAAATGACCACCGGAGGAGAACGAAGCGCCGGAACGCAAAACGGACAACGGGGAAAATGCTCGAATGCATGAGACGAACACATATGCAAATGCAATGCACATGATGACAAGATATGAGATGCATGACAACGACAACAACACACGGAGGCAAAACCCGAACCCGAGAAAATAAAATAACTTAACGCCGGAAACGGCAAGAGTTGGAGTAAAAATAGGGAAAGTTACATCCGGGGTGTTACATCACTCCACCACTACGAAAGGATCTCGTCCCGAGATCTAGGACTGAAAGAACGCCGGGTACTCAGAATGGAGGTGATCCTCGCGTTCCCAGGTAGCTTCACGGTCGGAATGGTGTGACCACTTGACATTGAGAAATTTGATTGACTTGTTGCGAGTCTTGCATTCAGTCTCTTCAAGAATAGCAACTGGGTGCTCACGATAAGAGAGATCTTCTTGGAGCTCAATGTCCTCGAAGTTGACGGTGCGGTCAGGAGTCTTGAAGCACTTTCGAAGCTGAGAGACATGGAACACGTCATGAACATTTGCAAAGTTTGAAGGAAGCTGGAGTTGATAGGCGAGGTCGCCTCTCTTGCTGACAATCTTGAAAGGTCCCACGTATCTAGGGGCAAGCTCCCCTTTGATACCGAAGCGACGAGTACCTTTCATAGGAGAGACACGGAGGTAAACATGATCTTCGATCTCGAAAGCCAAATCGTGGTGCTTACTATCATAGTAGCTCTTCTGGCGGGATTGGGCTGCTTTGAGGTTATCACGAATGACTTTGTACATTTCTTCTGCTTCTATGATTAAGTCATTACCCAAAAGTTGACGTTCACCGGTTTCAGACCAGTTGAGAGGGGTACGGCACTTCCTGCCATACAGAATTTCAAAAGGGGCCTTGCCCGAACTTGCTTGAAAACTATTGTTGTAGGAGAATTCAGCATAAGGAAGACAATCCTCCCACTTCATGCCGAAGGAGATCACACAAGCCCTGAGCATATCTTCAAGAATCTGGTTGACACGCTCGACTTGACCGCTAGTTTGAGGATGGAAATCTGTGCTGAAGCGGATGTTGGAGCCCATGGCCTTCTGGAAAGAATCCCAAAACTTCAAGGTAAAGATGCTGCCACGGTCTGAAGAGATCACTTGAGGAATACCGTGCAGAGAGACAATACGCGAGGTATAGAATTCCGCCAATTGAGCTGTAGTGATCGACTCTTTGATAGGCAGAAAATGAGCCACTTTGGTGAGTTTGTCGATGACAACAAATATAGCATCATTGCCACGCTTGGACTTTGGAAACTCAGTCACGAAGTCCATTTCAATGTGGTCAAACTTCCATTCTGGAATGGCAAGAGGTTGGAGGAGACCAGCTGGCCTTTGGTGTTCTTCCTTCACTCTTCTGCAGACATCACATTCATTCACGAATTGAGCAATCTCGCGCTTCATTCGAGTCCACCAATAAGCTTGCTTGAGGTCCCGATACATCTTCGTGCTCCCAGGGTGGATGGAGAGGAGAGAATTGTGAGCCTCGTTCATGATCACTTTACGGAGGTCACCTTTGGGTACAACAATACGATCCTCGAAGAAGAGAGTGTCCTTGTCATCAAGGCGGTAGCACTTGTACTTGGACTGACTCTTGGCAATCCCAATCTTCACCTTTTTCACCATAGCATCAAGAAGCTGGGCTTGGCGAATCTGGTCTTCTAAGGTACGAGAGACTAGAAGGTTGGCAAGGAAACCTTGCGGAACAACTTGCAGATTAAGCTTGCGGAAAGCTTCACAAAGCTCAGGTTGATAAGGCTTGAGAATCAGACTATTGCAGTAAGCCTTTCTGCTCAAAAAAGCGTCAGCAATCACATTGGCCTTGCCTGGAGTATACTCAATACTCGGATTATACTCTTGAATCATTTCGACCCATCGAGTTTGCCTGAGGTTGAGATTAGGCTTAGTGAAGATGTACTTGAGACTCTTGTGATCAGTGAAAATGTCCACTTTTCTTCCCAATAGAAGATGTCTCCAAGTCAAAAGAGCATGCACAACTGCCGCCAACTCGAGATCATGAGTGGGGTATTTCTTCTCATTAGGCTTCAACTGGCGAGATGTATAAGCAACAACTTTCTTCTCTTGCATCAATACTGCGCCAAGACCTTGGAAAGAGGCATCACAAAAGACCTCGTACGGCTTGGATTCATCAGGTGGAGTCAGAACTGGAGTAGTGATCAACTTCTCTTTCAAAGTGTTGAAAGCAATATCGCACTCCGGAGACCAAACGTACTTGACATGCTTCTGAAGAAGATTAGAGAGAGGCTTCGCGATCTTAGAAAAGTTTTCAACGAATCTTCGGCAATAGCTTGCGAGACCGAGAAAACTACAGAGTTGCTTCACGTTCTGAGGAGGTTCCCAATTCACAATTGCAGACACCTTCTCAAGATTCACGGCAATGCCCTTGGCAGAGATGATATGACCAAGATAAAGAACCTCATCAAGCCAAAATTCACACTTGGAGAACTTGGCGTAGAACTGATGTTCTCTGAGCTTATCGAGAACCAAACGCAAATGCTTGGCATGATCTTCCTTGTTCTCCGAGAAAACTAGAATGTCATCGAGATAGACCAAAACGAAGTCATTGGTGTAGGCGTTGAAGATGAAGTTCATCATGCGAGAGAACGTCAGAGGAGCGTTGGCGAGGCCAAAAGACATGACAGTGTATTCATATGAACCAAAGCTTGTTCTGAATGTTGTCTTGGGAATATCTTCTTCACGAATGTGAATCTGGTGATAACCCATGCGGAGATCAAGCTTGGAGAATACTTGGGCACCTTTGAGTTGTTCGAACAGCTCATTGATGTTGGGAAGTGGGTATTTGTTCTTGATGGTCTTCTTGTTCACTGGACGGTAATCAACACAAAGCCGGTCCGTTCCATCCTTCTTCTTCACAAAAAGAACACCACAACCCCACGGAGAAGAACTAGGCCGGATGAGACCCATTTTCTCTTGCATATCGAGTTGCTTCTTCACCTCTTTCAACTCTTCAGGTCCGAGCTTGTAAGGACGTTTGCACACAGGTTCCGTGCTAGGCTCAAGATCAATAACGAATTCAACTGGCTGGTGCGGAGGCATTCCTGGAAGCTCTTCTGTAAAGACATCTTGATATTCGCAAACGACTGGAATTTGAGAGATAGCATCCAATTCACCCTTCTCATTGAGAGAAAATAGACGGATGGTATCATCAGGAGCGGCAAAGACAATTACATCCTTAGACGAATGAGTCAATTAAATCTGCCTGGCTGCACAATAAAGCTGAGCCTTGTGCTTAGAAAGCCAATCCATTCCGAGAATAAGATCGATATCCGAGTCACTGAGAACCATTGGAGAAGCCAAGAACTTGTAGTCACCCAAAGTGATAGAAACATCCGGAACGATGGAGTTAGCCTGCATGCGCTTACCGGGAGAGACAACTGCTAAAGGACTAGGCAAAACTTGCGGAACCAATTCATGCCTATTTGTAAACGGTCTCGAGATGAAGCAATGCGATGCACCAGTGTCAAAAAGAACTTTTGCAGGAATATCATTAACAGGAAGGTTACCCATGATCACATCTGACGAGTCCTCTGCCTGAGCTGCATTCATCAAATTGACCTTGGCATGCTTGGGGTTATGCTTGACCACAGCTGTACTTGCCGATCTGACAGGAGGAGGAGGAGGAAGACGCCTCTGGTTGAGACACTTGTTGGCACAGTGACCCTTCTGTTGGCACTTGTTGCACGTGACCTCTGAAAGCGGACGGTGATACGGAGCACTCGATCTTGAAGCTTGAGACGAAGTCTTGTTCTGAAAGCCAGGGTTGGGTGGGTGGGAAGAACCACTACCACCTTTGCTCTTCTGCTGATACAGCTGACGGAACGGAGGAGGAGGAAGCCAAAACTTCTGCTGCTTGGCCACTTGAGTAGAGGAAGAAAGAGTAACATCTCTGACTCGCTTCTTGGAAGCATCACATCTCAAATGAGCAGCCTCTTGCTTCAGTGCCATGTTGTAGAACTCATCGTATCTCAAGGGCTCAAAGAGAACAAAAGCGAGCTGAATATCTTCTCTGAGACCACCCCTGAACTGCTATATCATGCTCTTCTCATCAGGGACGTCTTGCTTGGCAAAGCGGGCGAGCTTCTGAAACAACTTGTTGTAGTCATAGATAGACAAAGAGCCTTGCTTTAGATGGCGGAATTCCTCACGCTTGCTTTCAACCACGCTCTGCAGAATATGATGAGCTCGGAAATCTCGACGGAAACCATCCCAAGTGATAACACGTCCACCTCTTTTCCTTATCTTATTTGGAGGGGGAAACCTACTCCAAGTAGGTTTCCCTCTCTTTTCCTTATCTTATTTGGAGGGGGAAGGAAAGAGTACTAGTATTAGGAAGTAGTTCTAGTAGTAGTAATAGGAAGAGGGGGAAGGAGAAAGGAAAGGGGGGGCCGGCCCCCCTCCCCAATTCGGATTGGGCTTGGGGGGGCGCGCCCCCCTCCCTTGCTCCTTCTCTCTTCTTCCTACATGGGCCCAATAAGGCCCATATACCTCCCGGGGGGTTCCGGTAACCTCCCGGGGCTCCAAACTTCTCCGGAACCTTTCCGGTGTCCAAATATATCCGTCCAATATATCAATCATTATGTCTCGACCATTTCGAGACTCCTCGTCATGTCTGCAATCATATCCGGGACTCCGAACAACCTTCGGTACATCAAAATACATAAACTCATAATATAACTGTCATCGAAACCTTAAGCGTGCGGACCCTACGATTCGAGAACGATGTAGACATGACTGAGACACATCTCTGGTCAATAACCAATAGCGGGACCTGGATGCCCATATTGGTTCCTACATATTCTACAAAGATCTTTATCGGTCAAACCGCATAACAACATACGTTGTTCCCTTTGTCATCGGTATGTTACTTGTCCGAGATTCGATCGTCGGTATCCAATACCTAGTTCAATCTCGTTATCGACAAGTCTCTTTACTCGTTCTGTAATACTTCATCTTATAACTAACTCATTAGTTACATGCTTGCAAGGCTTAGGTGATGAGCATTGCCGAGAGGGCCCAGAGATACCTCTCCGACAATCGGAGTGACAAAACCTAATCTCGAATTATGCTAACTCAACATGTACCTTCGGAGACACCTGTAGTACTCCTTTATAATCACCCAGTTACGTTGTGACGTTTGGTAGTACCCAAAGTGTTCCTCCGGTAAACGGGAGTTACACAATTCTCATAGTTACAGGAACATGTATAAGTCATGAAGGAAGCAATAGCAGAATACTAAACGATCAAGTGCTAAGCTAACGGGATGGGTCATGTCAATCACCTCATTCTCCTAATGATGTGATCCCATTAATCAAATGACAACACATGTCAATGGTTAGGAAACATAACCATCTTTGATTAATGAGCTAGTCAAGTAGAGGCATACTAGTGACTATATGTTTGTCTATGTATTCACACATGTATCATGTTTCCGGTTAATACAATTCTAGCATGAATAATAAACATTTATCATGAAATGAGGAAATAAATAATAACTTTATTATTGCCTCTAGGGCATATTTCCTTCAGTCTCCCACTTGCACTAGAGTCAATAATCTAGATTACATAGTAATGATTCTAACACCCATGGAGTCTTGGTGCTGATCATGTTTTGCTCGTGAGAGAGGCTTAGTCAACGGGTCTGCAACATTCAGATCCGTATGTATCTTGCAAATCTCTATGTCTCCCACTTGGACTTGATCCCGAATGGAATTGAAGCGTCTCTTGATGTGCTTGGTCCTCTTGTGAAATCTGGATTCCTTTGCCAAGGCAATTGCACCAGTATTGTCACAGAAGATCTTCATTGGTCCCGATGCACTAGGTATGACACCTAGATCGGAAATGAACTCCTTCATCCAGACACCTTCATTTGCTGCTTCAGAAGCAGCTACGTACTCCGCTTCACATGTAGATCCCGCCACGACGCTTTGTTTAGAACTGCACCAACTTACAGCTCCACCGTTTAATAAAAACACGTATCCGGTCTGCGATTTAGAATCGTCCGGATCAGTGTCAAAGCTTGCATCGACGTAACCATTTACGACTAGCTCTTTGTCACCTCCATATACGAGAAACATATCCTTAGTCCTTTTCAGGTATTTCAGGATGTTCTTGACCGCTGTCCAGTGATCCACTCCTGGATTACTTTGGTACCTACCTGCCAAGCTTATTGCTAAGCATACGTCAGGTCTGGTACACGGCATTGCATACATGATAGAGCCTATGGCTGAAGCATAGGGAACATCTTTCATTTTCTCTCTATCTTCTGCTGTGGTCGGGCATTGAGTTTGACTCAACTTTACACCTTGTAGCACAGGCAAGAATCCTTTCTTTGCCTGATCCATTTTGAACTTTTTCAAAATTTTGTCAAGGTATGTACTTTGTGAAAGTCCTATTAAGCGTCTTGATCTATCTCTATAGATCTTGATGCCCAATATGTAAGCAGCTTCACCGAGGTCTTTCATAGAAAAACTTTTATTCAAGTATCCCTTTATGCTATCCAGAAATTCTATAGCATTTCCAATTAATAATATGTCATCAACATATAAAACTAGAAATGCTACAGAGCTCCCACTCACTTTCTTGTAAATACAGGCTTCTCCAAAAGTCTGTATAAAACCATATGCTTTGATCACACTATCAAAACGTTTATTCCAACTCCGAGATGCTTGCACCAGTCCATAAATGGAACGTTGGAGCCTGCACACTTTGTCAGCACTTTTTGGATCAACAAAACCTTCAGGTTCCATCATATACAACTCTTCTTCTAGAAATCCATTCAAGAATGCAGTCTTGACATCCATTTGCCAAATTTCATAATCATGAAATGCAGCAATAGCCAACATGATTCGGACAGACTTAAGCATCGCTACGGGTGAGAAAGTCTCATCGTAGTCAACCCCTTGAACTTGTCGAAAACCTTTTGCAACAAGTCGAGCTTTGTAGACAGTAACATTACCATCAGCGTCAGTCTTCTTCTTAAAGATCCATTTATTCTCAATGGCTTGCCGATCATCGGGCAAGTCAACCAAAGTCCATACTTTGTTTTCATACATGGATCCTATCTCAGATTTCATGGCCTCTAGCCATGTTGCGGAATCTGGGCTCATCATCGCTTCCTCATAGTTCGTAGGTTCATCATGGTCTAGTAACATGACTTCCAGAATAGGATTTCCGTACCACTCTGGTGCGGATCTTACTCTGGTAGACCTAAGAGGTTCAGTAGAAACTTGATCTGAAGTTTCATGATCAATATCATTAGCTTCCTCACTAATTGGTGTAGTTGTCACAGGAACCGGTTCTTGTGATGAACTACTTTCCAATAAGGGAGTAGATACAGTTGTCTCATCAAGTTCTACTTTCCTCCCACTCACTTCTTTCGAGAGAAACTCCTTCTCTAGAAAGGATCTGATTTTAGCAACGAAAATCTTGCCTTCAGATCTGTGATAGAAGGTGTACCCAATTGTCTCCTTTGGGTATCCTATGAAGACACATTTCTCCGATTTGGGTTCGAGCTTATCTGGTTGAAGTTTCTTCACATAAGCATCGCAACCCCAAACTTTGAGAAACGACAACTTTGGTTTCTTGCCAAACCACAGTTCATAAGGCGTCGTCTCAACGGATTTTGATGGTGCCCTATTTAACGTGAATGCGGCCGTCTCTAAAGCATAACCCCAAAACGATAGCGGTAAATCGGTAAGAGACATCATAGATTGCACCATATCAAGTAAAGTACGATTACGACGTTCGGACACACCATTTCGTTGTGGTGTTCCAGGTGGCGTGAGTTGCGAAACTATTCCACATTGTTTCAAATGTAAACCAAACTCGTAACTCAAATATTCTCCTCCACGATCAGATCGTAGAAACTTTATTTTCTTGTTACGATGATTTTCTACTTCACTCTGAAATTCTTTGAACTTTTCAAATGTTTCAGACTTGTGCTTCATCAAGTAGATATACCCATATCTGCTCAAATCATCTGTGAAGGTGAGGAAATAACGATATCCGCCACGAGCCTCAACATTCATCGGACCACATACATCTGTATGTATGATTTCCAACAAATCTGTTGCTCTCTCCATAGATCCAGAGAACGGTGTTTTGGTCATCTTGCCCATGAGGCACGGTTCGCAAGTACCAAGTAATTCATAATCAAGTGATTCCAGAAGTCCATCAGTATGGAGTTTCTTCATGCGTTTTACACCGATATGACCTAGACGGCAGTGCCACAAATATGTTGCACTATCATTATCAACTCTGCATCTTTTGGCTTCAACATTATGAATATGTGTATCACTACTATCGAGATTTAATAAAAATAGACCACTCTTCAAGGGTGCATGACCATAAAAGATATTACTCATATAAATAGAACAACCATTATTCTCTGATTTAAATGAATAACCGTCTCGCATCAAACAAGATCCAGATATAATGTTCATGCTCAACGCAGGCACCAAATAACAATTATTCAGGTCTAAAACTAATCCCGATGGTAGATGTAGAGGTAGCGTGCCGACCGCGATCACATCGACTTTGGAACCATTTCCCACGCGCATCGTCACCTCGTTCTTAGCTAATCTTCGCTTAATCCGTAGTCCCTGTTTCGAGTTGCAAATGTTAGCAACAGAACCAGTATCAAATACCCAGGTGCTACTGCGAGCATTAGTAAGGTACACATCAATAACATGTATATCACATATACCTTTGTTCACTTTGCCATCCTTCTTATCCGCCAAATACTTGGGGCAGTTCCGCTTCCAGTGTCCAGTCTGCTTGCAGTAGAAGCACTCAGTTTCAGGCTTAGGTCCAGACTTGGGTTTCTTCACTTGAGCAGCAACTTGTTTGCCGTTCCTTTTGAAGTTCCCCTTCTTCTTCCCTTTGCCCCTTTTCTTGAAACCAGTGGTCTTGTTGACCATCAACACTTGATGCTCCTTTTTGATTTCTACCTCCGCGGCTTTCGGCATCGCGAAGAGCTCGGGAATAGTCTTGTTCATCCCTTGCATATTATAGTTCATCACAAAGCTCTTGTAGCTTGGTGGCAGTGATTGGAGAATTCTGTCAATGACGCTATCATCCGGAAGATTAACTCCCAGTTGAATCAAGTGATTATTATACCCAGACATTTTGAGTATATGCTCACTGACAGAACTATTCTCCTCCATCTTGCAGTTGTAGAACTTATTGGAGACTTCATATCTCTCAATCCGGGCATTTGCTTGAAATATTAACTTCAACTCCTAGAACATCTCATATGCCCCATGACGTTCAAAACATCGTTGAAGACCCGGTTCTAAGCCGTAAAGCATGGCACACTGAACTATAGAGTAGTCATCAGCTTTGCTCTGCCAGACGTTCTTAACGTCGTCAGTTGCATCAGCAGCAGGCCTGGAACCCAGTGGTGCTTCCAGGACGTAACTCTTCTGTGCAGCAATGAGGATAATCCTCAGGTTACGGACCCAGTCCGTGTAATTGCTACCATCATCTTTCAACTTTGCTTTCTCAAGGAACGCATTAAAATTCAACGGAACAATAGCACGAGCCATCTATCTACATACAAACATAGACAAGCAAAATACTATCAGGTACTAAGTTCATGATAAATTTAAGTTTAATTAATCATATTACTAAAGAACTCCCACTTAGACAGACATCTCTCTAGTCATCTAAATGATTACGTGATCCAAATCAACTAAACCATGTCCGATCATCACGTGAGATGGAGTAGTTTCAATGGTGAACATCTCTATGTTGATCATATCTACTATATGATTCACGCTCGACCTTTCAGTCCCCGTGTTCCGAGGCCATATCTGTATATGCTAGGCTCGTCAAGTATAACCTGAGTATTCCGCGTGTGCAACTGTTTTGCACCCGTTGTATTTGAACGTAGAGCCTATCACACCCGATCATCACGTGGTGTCTCAGCACGAAGAACTTTTTCAACGGTGCATACTCAGGGAGAACACTTCTTGATAATTAGTGAGAGATCATCTTAAAATGCTACCGTCAAACAAAGCAAGATAAGATGCAAAAAGGATAAACATCACATGCAATCAATATAAGTGATATGATATGGCCATCATCATCTTGTGCTTGTGATCTCCGTCTTCGAAGCACCGTTGTGATCACCATCGTCACCGGCGCGACACCTTGATCTCCATCGTAGCATCGTTGTCGTTACGCCATCTATTGCTTCTACGACTATCGCTACCGCTTAGAGATAAAGTACAGCAATTACAGGGCGTTTGCATTTCATACAATAAAGCGACAACCATATGGCTCCTGCTAGTTGCCGATAACTTCGGTTACAAAACATGATCATCTCATACAATAAAATATAGCATCATGTCTTGGCCATATCACATCACAACATGCCCTGCAAAAAGAAGTTAGATGTCCTCTACTTTGTTGTTGCAAATTTTACGTGGCTGCTACAGGCTTAAGCAAGAACCAATCTCACCTACGCATCAAAACCACAACGATAGTTTGTCAAATAGACTTTGTTTTAACCTTCACAAGGACCGGGCGTAGCCACACTCGGTTCAACTAAAGTGAGAGAGATAGACACCCGCCAGCCACCTTTAAGCACGAGTGCTCGTAACGGTGAAACCAGTCTCGCGTAAGCGTACGCGTAATGTCAGTCCGGGCCGCTTCATCTCACAATACCGCTGAACCAAAGTATGACATGCTGGTAGGCAGTATGACTTATATCGTCCACAACTCACTTGTGCTCTACTCGTGCATATAACATCAACGCATAAAACCTAGGCTCGGATGCCACTGTTGGGGAACGTAGTAATTTCAAAATTTTCCTACGCACATGCAAGATCATGGTGATGATATAGCAATGAGGGGAGAGTGTTGTCTACGTACCCTCGTAGACCGAAGCGGAAGCGTTGACGCAACGTAGAGGAAGTAGTCGTACGTCCTCCGGTTCAACCGATCCAAGTACCGTTACTCCGGCACCTCCGAGTTCTTGACACGCGTACAGCTCGATGACGCACCCTCGATCTCCGATCCAGTAGAGGCGCCGAGGGGGAGTTCCGTCAGCACGACAGCGTGGTGACGATCTTGATGTTCTCCTGTTGCAGGGCTTCGCCTAAGCACCGCTACAATATGACCGAGGTGTAATATCGTGGAGGGGGGCACCGCACACGGCTAAGGAACGATCAATGATCAACTTGTGTGTTCTAGGGTGCCCCCCTACCCCCGTATATAAAGGAGGGAGGGAGGAGGTGGCCGGCCCTAGGGGGGCGCGCCATGAGGAGGGGGAAACCTACTCCAAGTAGGTTTCCCTCTCTTTTCCTTATCTTATTTGGAGGGGGAAGGAAAGAGTACTAGTATTAGGAAGTAGTTCTAGTAGTAGTAATAGGAAGAGGGGGAAGGAGAAAGGAAAGGGGGGGCCGGCCCCCCTCCCCAATTCGGATTGGGCTTGGGGGGGCGCGCCCCCCTCCCTTGCTCCTTCTCTCTTCTTCCTACATGGGCCCAATAAGGCCCATATACCTCCCGGGGGGTTCCGGTAACCTCCCGGGGCTCCAAACTTCTCCGGAACCTTTCCGGTGTCCAAATATATCCGTCCAATATATCAATCATTATGTCTCGACCATTTCGAGACTCCTCGTCATGTCCGCAATCATATCCGGGACTCCGAACAACCTTCGGTACATCAAAATACATAAACTCATAATATAACTGTCATCGAAACCTTAAGCGTGCGGACCCTACGGTTCGAGAACGATGTAGACATGACTGAGACACATCTCTGGTCAATAACCAATAGCGGGACCTGGATGCCCATATTGGTTCCTACATATTCTACGAAGATCTTTATCGGTCAAACCGCATAACAACATACGTTGTTCCCTTTGTCATCGGTATGTTACTTGTCCGAGATTCGATCGTCGGTATCCAATACCTAGTTCAATCTCGTTATCGACAAGTCTCTTTACTCGTTCTGTAATACTTCATCTTATAACTAACTCATTAGTTACATGCTTGCAAGGATTAGGTGATGAGCATTGCTGAGAGGGCCCAGAGATACCTCTCCGACAATCGGAGTGACAAAACCTAATCTCGAATTATGCTAACTCAACATGTACCTTCGGAGACACCTGTAGTACTCCTTTATAATCACCCAGTTACGTTGTGACGTTTGGTAGTGCCCAAAGTGTTCCTCCGGTAAACGGGAGTTACACAATTCTCATAGTTACAGGAACATGTATAAGTCATGAAGGAAGCAATAGCAGAATACTAAACGATCAAGTGCTAAGCTAACGGGATGGGTCATGTCAATCACCTCATTCTCCTAATGATGTGATCCCATTAATCAAATGACAACACATGTCAATGGTTAGGAAACATAACCATCTTTGATTAATGAGCTAGTCAAGTAGAGGCATACTAGTGACTATATGTTTGTCTATGTATTCACACATGTATCATGTTTCTGGTTAATACAATTCTAGCATGAATAATAAACATTTATCATGAAATGAGGAAATAAATAATAACTTTATTATTGCCTCTAGGGCATATTTCCTTCAGATACTCCCGAACTCCCGCCCCAGTACTGGGTGGCGTCGAGGTTATCTCACCAACGAACTGCATAAAAGAGATTTTCGATGTCGGCGTACTAAACTCAGGTATTCCAGAACTGCAACGATAAAATTATGATGACAACACCTCAGAGCTCAACTCCCCGGGACACTTCCACTAAACAATGTTCTCATCATAAAACTATCGGAACGATTCCAAGATACCAGCGTGATCCTAAAATTTTTTTTTTGTGAAATTTGAGAAGAGAAGAGTTAAAAGAATTCCTAACTCTCCGATATATAATTCCTAAATGACTCAAAACATTTTTCTAGACACAACTCGGCCGCTAAAAACGATCAAGCAATGGGGCTCCTAAGGTCGGGGAAGGCTCTGATACCAACTTGTAACACCCTCGATGCGACTATAGCTCCCACGTGTCGAGGCATGACTTAGAGACATAATCGCATTGAAGGCATATGTCGCAAGTTAGGCAATCTTCACAACATCCCATGTAATATAAATAATAAAGGGGAGATAACATAGTTGGCTTACACTCGCCACGTCAATCAAGTACATAAAAAAACATTACATCAACCAAACACTCATGGCCCGACTACGACGCCAAAATAAAGAGAACCCAACATGCGACAACGGTCCCGTTCACCCCCGACTGGGCACCACTACTGATCGTCGGGAAAGGAAACATAGTATCATTGAGAGTCTTCGTCGAACTCCCACTTGAGCTCATACGCGTCTCCTGGAGCGGAATCATCAGGCCCTGCATCTGGTGTAATAGTAATCTGTGAGCCACAGGGACTCAGCAATCTCGCACCCTCGCGATCAAGACTATTCAAGCTTATAGGTAAGGCAAGGTAAAATATGAGTGGAGCTGCAACAAGCTACTAGCAAGTATGGTGGCTAACTTATTCGCAAAAGAGAGCGAGAAGAGGAGGCAAAGCACGAGCGAGAAGCTAGAGAACAACCTGCGCAAACATTACTCCAACACTGTGTCCACTTCCCGGACTCCGCCGAGAAGAGGCCATCACGGTAACACACTCAGTTGATTCATTTTAATTAAATTAAGGTTCAAGTTATCTACAACCGGACATTAACAAATTCCCATCTGCCCATAACCGCGGGCACGGCTTTCGAAAGTTCAATCCCTGCAGGGGAGTCCCAACTTAGCCCATGACAAGCTCTCACGGTCAACGAAGGAATAGACCTCCTCCCAAGATGTTCCGATCAGACTCGGTATCTCGGTAACTCAAGACACTTCGACAGGTTAAAACAAGACCAGCAACGCCACCCAAATGTGCCGACAAATCCCGATAGGAGCTGCACATATCTCTTTCTCAGGGCACACTCAGATTGTCCTAGGTACGGGTAGGCCAGCCCAGAGTTGCCCCTGGTGGCCACCGGTAGCTGACAGGTGAACCAACACTCAAAGGAGCACTGGCCCGGGGGGGTTAAAATAAGATGACCCTCGGGCTCCGGAAACCCAAGGGAAAAAGAGGCTAGGTGGCGAATGGTAAAACCAAGGTTGGCATTGCTGGAAAAACTTTAATCAAGGCGAACTATCAAGGGGTTCCCATTATAACCCAAGCGCGTAAGGAACGCAAAATCCGGGAATATAACACCGATATGACGGAAACTAGGGCGGCAAGAGTGGAACAAAACACTAGGCGAGAGGCCGAGCCTTCCACCCTTTACCAAGTATATAGATACATTAAGATAACAAGATAATATAATGATATCCCAACAAGTAAATAAATGTTCCAACAAGGAACGGCCTCCAATCTTCACCTGCAACTAGCAACGCTATAAGAGGGGCTGAGCAAAGCGGTAACATAGCCAATCAACGGTTTGTTAGGACAATGGTGGGTTAGAGGTTTGACATGGCAATTTGGGAGGCTTGCAAGCAAGTGGTAGGCATCATAGCAATGGCATAGCAAAAGAGCGAGCAAACTAGCATAGCAAAGATAGTAGTGATTTCGAGGGTATGATCATCTTGCCTGCACAGTTGTCAGAGTTGACTGGATCCTCGAAGGCAAACTCAACGGGCTCCTCGTTAGCGAACTCGTCTCCCGGCTCTACCCAAACAAGACAAACAAGCAACAAGGATACAATCAACCACGTGCAAACTCAAACAACACGATGCAAAGATGATATGCTATGCGGGATGCGATGCGGGATGTGAAATGCAAGATATGACAGGAAATGCATGAACCTGGACTCAACTTGGAAATCCAAGTGTGCCACTGGAAAGATGAGATGAAATCGCTTGAAAACGATATAAAGAACGCCGGAATCGGAGTTACGGTTTGGAAATGGCAAGCGATTCAAAAATGACACCGGTCTGCGATTTACAGCAAGTAGGCCTCTAAATGCAAAGAAATGAACATGCTACAGCATCCAAAAATGGCAACGAAATACATGGCAGGAAAGCATTCAAGATGCTTAACAAAAGTCTAACACTGAGCTATGGCCAAATCATCCATTAACAGGTTCAAATCATCCATTAACAGGTTCAAACAAGCATGGCAAAAATGCAAATGGCAAACAGATCTCAGACTTAGTGAAATCAACACTTGTCTGGAATTTCAGATCATATAGCCCTCTTCGGAGCAACAAAACAACATGCTACAGGACCTGAACATGACAAAGAAATGCATGGCATGGAGGTACTCAACAAGCTTAACAAAAGTCCCTTAGTGACCTTGAGCCAAAAGGGATCACAAAATATACTAACAAGCACACGAACATAGCAAAAACATAATCAGTTTTCAGACTTAGTGAAAACTGGGACATGCTGAAACATAACTCACGAAGGCATGTTTACGAGCTCGATGCACTCACTACGGTGCAAGTCATGGCAAGACAAGCATACATCCCTTAAGAAGGCACAAAATTCAAGCTAGACATGGCAAGAACAGTGGCATAGCATGCACGGATCATCTACAATAACATCGGCAAAATCGCAAACAAGTTGACGATCTGCACAGATTCACAACGAAGCAAAAGTGGAGCTCGATTGACTCAAGCTAGGGTCCTCCATAATTGCAAACAAAGACATGTATGAATAGAGCACTACAAGATTAACAAAACTCCCTTACTGATCATCCTCAAAAGAGGCATGGATCACTAGGAACAACATGAACATATGGCATCATGAGATAAACAGCTCCAGGACTTGGTGAAATCACTAAGTCCCTGAAAACAGAATTAGCAAGTGCACCACTTTGCAAGCTTGCACAAGTCACCACACACATCCTAAAAATACATGGGTTGCGCCTCTGGAGAGATGAAAAAACCCTTAACAAAACATATGAAGAACTCACGGGCATATCATTTACACATTAATCATGGCAAAAATGACAAAAGTCTAAGATGAAGTAGCAGATCTGACAATTATCTCAAGTAGCCCTCTTCTAACAGCATTTCGGGCATCAAGATGAACTCTAATGAAAATGATGCAATGGAATGAAATGATGTACTCTCTGAGATGAACATTTTAATATGCTATATGCCCAAATCGGAGATACAGATGCAAAGTTACGGGGCCCCAAACAGAGGCACTTGGATCTGCAATTTCGGGAGTTAGCAAAAAAAAACACCTCTAGGGTTTATTGTAGCCGCCTCAGATCTGGATCAGGGCGCGCCTCCCGAGGATCACCGGAGAGGAGTTGGCTGCAGCCATTGGAAGGTGAGCTTGCCGGGCCTCGGCCGGCCGGCGAGACGGCGACGATGCGGCGGCGGGGTCGAAGAGGCGGCGGGGCGAGGCGGTCGGCAACGAGCGAGGCGGCGCGGCGAGCGGCGGCAAGCGGCGGGGTGGCGATGGCGCGCGGCGGCGTCATGGCGGTGGCGGCCGGCGACCGGGCATCGCGGGGAAGAGGACAGCGGCGGCTCGGTAGGCGGCGGCGGGCGGCGGATGGTCCTCAGGGGCCCGATCTAGGCCTCCCGGGCCGGCGGCGGCGACGAAGTGGGGCGGCGGCGCGGGCATATCCCAGGGCGACACGTGGTGGTGGCGGCTGGGTCGGACGTGTCCGGCCTGGCAGGATTTCGTCCGGCGGCGCGCGACGAAGATTTTTAGGATTTTGGGGGGAAGAAAGATCCGGATTTGGAGGGGGTGTATATATAGGCATAGAGGGAGCTAGGAGAGTCCAAATGAGGTGCGGTTTTCGGCCACGCGATCGTGATCGAACGCTCTAGGACATGGAGCAGAGTTTGGTGGGTTTTGGGCCAAATTGGAGGGGTGTTGGGCTGCAACACACACGGTCTCTCGGTTAACCGTTGGAGTATCAAACGATGTCCAAATGGTACGAAACTTGACAGGCGGTCTACCGGTAGTAAACCAAGGCCGCTTGGCAAGTCTCGCTCCAATCCGGAAATGTTTAATCCCCACACACGGAAGAAAGCTAGAAATGACCACCGGAGGAGAACGAAGCGCCGGAACGCAAAACGGACAACGGGGAAAATGCTCGAATGCATGAGACGAACACGTATGCAAATGCAATGCACATGATGACATGATATGAGATGCATGACAATGACAACAACACATGGAGGCGAAACCCAAACCCGAGAAAATAAAATAACTTAACGCCGTAAACGGCAAGCGTTGGAGTAAAAATAGGGAAAGTTACATCCGGGGTGTTACACGTAAAAAGGTCATTGTTAAGCTATAGGGTCCGGTTTTGGATCCGGTAACCCGTTAACAGCCCGGACCAATGGGGATTTTCCACGTGTAAAATTCTCATTGGCCGGAGGAAACACATGTTGGATCACCATTGGAACAGATGTCATCCACTCATTGGCAGGAGGCGCCTATGATACGTCGACATGTGGCATAGCCCAACAGAGGCCCATTCCTATGAAAAGGCCGACCCATTTGACTTGGTCAAAAGGTAACGGGCCGGCCCACGGAAATCCTGTTAATGGCATGTTCGTATATATCCCATTTACGGACCGCTAACTCACGGCCCGTTACGGCCTATCAGAAGTAAGCCCAGTAGCTTCATCTGGGCCATCCAATATGATTCCAGCCCGTTGTAACTTTGGCCCATGTAAGGCCCATGATGTCTTTCGGCCCATATGAGGCCCTTTATAACTCTGGGCCCATTAAAGGCCCGAGATGAAACTGGCCCATAATGAACATTGTATTGCTTTATACCCGTTAAGGGCCCATTATTTCATCGGCCGTTTCCAGTCCATGTTAACTTTCGGCCTTCTAAGGGCCAATTTATTCTTGGGCTCAATTCTAGAATTCGGTTAGTTACGGTCCTTTACTGGCCTATTCCGTTTGTGGGCCAAATTCAGCCCGTGGTTACATTCGACCCGTTTGTAGCCCGTTAACCCGTTGGGCTTTTTTCATAGGGTTATCAAATACAGCCTATTAACGGCCTATTATGGTCCACGAATAGTATGGCCCATGTTTGGCGAAATGATTATATGCCCCATAGAAGTCCCATGGATCCTACGACCCGTAGAACGCCAATGGATCCTACGGCCCGTAGAAGGCCCATGGATCATATGGACCGTAGAAAGCCCATGTATCCTACGACCCATAAAAGGCCCATGGATCCTACGGCGCGTAGAAGGCCCATGGATCTTACGGCCTGCAGGAGGCCCATGGTTACAACAATCCGCGTGTTGCCATGGTTATTGTGGCCTAGTTACCAAAAATAGATTATTGTGGTTGCTAGAAAAATGCGGAAAAAGAACTGCAGTGACTACAAGCAAACAACTAAACAAGATAATAAGGTAATAAATAAGCAAGCAACTAATGCTAGGCTATTACCCCTATTACACATATTACATCCATTGGGCATCAAAGTTCGCCACCAGTGCAAATATAGGGAACAAAGAAGCATATTACATAAACTGGCTGTCTAAATTGGCCAGAACTGCAAATAAACATGGTAGCAAAACAAGTACATAACTGAAACAACTTCAGAACAGCTCAAGAAACGTTATCCTGGATATCCGCCATGCTGGCAATAAGCTTAGCAAGCTTATTAGCTTTGTCATGTTTGGCGCTAAAATCGTCCAATGCTTGCTGTTGCACCAGAAAGTATGCATTTGAATGCTCTAGGAACTTCCATAGTCCTTCCACTTCTTGTTGCAGCACAACTGATCGATGTCTTTCAGCTTGTAGTTGAGACTCAAGAAACTGAACTGATTTAGACAGTGAGTTTGAATAGCTTGTGCAAGCGGTAGTGGCCAGTAACTCGAACACTAAACCAAGATAGGACTTTGGGGTTGTCTCACTATCTTCAAGATAGTTTTCCTTAGCTGTTTTATCAACTGTGTTGGAGACCAACAAGGATGTCTCACTATCTTGAACCTTATCTGCATTTCTTTACTGTTACTTAATAAGGCACTCTTCCCCAATATTCTGTCAGCATTCTAAAAGAAGAAACAAGCATACACATAACAGATTTAGCATGTACTAGTATATAAAACTCATTTCGGTGAACCAGTTCCTTAGTAAGGTGGACAGGATTGAACTACCAAGTCTTCTATTGCCAAGTAGTACATAATAAAAGCATCAAACAAACATATATCTATGTCCTATGGTCACTGCATTGTCTTGCCAAATCAAAATAGAGACACGGTTCAAATCATATCAGTTCAAGACAAAGCAGCACTGAAAGAATACAAACCATGGGAAACTACACGGCACAACAAGATTTCAGATGGGTACCACAGGTGTACATGTACAACAACACTATAGGCTCTGTTGTGATCCTAGTAATGTGCATGATATGAGAAGTCAACAGTATACAGAATAGATATTGAAATCATCAGAGCTATTTATAAGAGCAATCCTGTTAAAGAAACATTCGTAAACATACTTTCCGTGCTATTGGAGTTTCTATTGGATCCTTTAATTTAAAAATAAGTTTGTATGAGTAAATACAGTGATACAAGAGCAAAGAAGTATTCACGATAGCAATAGAATTTTAAATGAGAACAGTTGTTCTTCAGGTTTAAGCACTTGTTCTACATGAACAAAGTACAGTAAGACACAAGAATATAGTACTTAAAATAGAAAATGAGCTCATAGACCTTACCACATTCTTGGTTCGGGACCAGTACAGAACAAGGCGTTCCCAGTCATCGTCCAGTAAATGTGTCTCGGGAGAACGTAAGGGAATTTGATGAGTTTCTTTGCAAGTGAAGTATGTTTTCTTCAGGTAATTCTGATGCTGCCACCAAGCATTCTTGAAGATAGCAGAGGTATTAGCACAGGTTACCTCATCCTGAGTTTCCAAATCGGTCCTTCTCTATAGAGAAAAATGGGGAAATTTGTTGTATTATAGCCATCATTGAGGTAGAATGTATGGGACAAAACAAAGTAGTTGCCATGAATTACATTACTTACACATAACTCCTGGACAAACACCTACAACTGGCATTTTCTTTCATCTTCAGTATAACATTTCCATGATGGCAAGATACGCACATAGGATTTAACAACATCAAATGCAAGAGATGCTAAACTACGACTGGCTGGTTGTGCTTCCTCCAAAGGAATAGGTTTACTAACTGGTTGTAATGCTCCGAGACCGATGTGCCAGGTGTCGTGCAGTTATTCATTGTTGTTGCATTGTCATTGCTTGCGTGTCATTCATTGCATATCATGTCATCATGTGCATTTCATTTGCATACGTGTTTGTCTCACGCATCTGAGCATTTTCCCCGTTGTCCGTTTTGCAATCCGGCGCTTCGTTCTCCTCCGGTGTCCATTTCTATGTTCTTCTTGTGTGTGGGGATTAAACATTTCCGTATTGGACCGAGACTTGCCAACCGGCCTTGGTTTACTATCGGTAGACCGCCTGTCAAGTTCCGTATCATTTGGACTTCGTTTGATACTCCAACAGTTAACTGAGGGACCAAAAAGGCCTCGTGTGTGTTGCGGCCCAACACCCTTCCAATTTGGCCCAAAACCCACCTAAACCTCTTCCATCATCTCGGTAGTTCGATCACGATCGCGTGGCCGCAAACCGCACCTCATTTGGACTCTCCTAGCTCCCTCTACCTATATATATGTGTTCCCCTCCGAAATATTCGCGGATGAAACCCTAAAACTCCTCCACGCGCCGCCGGACATTTCGTCCCGCGCCGCCGGACATGTCCGGCCACGCCCTCCACCTCACTCCGACGAATCACGTCGCGACACATCAGCATCGCCGCCCGCCCGAGCCAACCGCGGGGCGCCACATCACCGCCGCCAGCACCCCACATCGCCGCCATCGCCCGGGGCCCAGATCCGGCCCGCCCAGGGGCCGAACTGGGCCGCGTCGGGCCCGCCCTCCTTGCCATCGCCTCGCACCTCGCCGCCCTTGCTCCGCCGCCTCCGCGCCTCCCACCGGCCACCCGAACCTTACCGGAGGCCGCGACCCCGCCGCCCCGTCACCGGAACTCGTCAGATCCGCCGCCACCGCACTCCCACGCCCGCGCGCCGCCCGTCTCCGCCACCGCCTCTCCGGCGTTGCCGCGGCCGCCACCCAGCATGCCGGCGCCCTGCTCCTCCCGCCGGCGACGAGCACGTCGCGCGCCCCCGCGTCGCTCTGCCACCGGCGTAAGCTGCCCCATCCATCGGCCGCGCCCGCGCTGGTCCCGCCTCCCTCGCCGCCGCTTCGCGTCACCCGCGCCCCAATCCGGCCGCCGGTCGCCGGATCCGGCCATCTGCACCACCTCGCCAGAGTTCCAACC